>NW_027315979.1:429905-637405 GCF_026437365.1 Eucyclogobius newberryi
CGTTTTCTCCACCTGTGATAGACTTTTCTCCACCTGTGATATACGTTTTCTCCACCTGTGATAGACGTTTTCTCCACCTGTGATAGACGTTTTCTCCACCTGTGATAGACGTTTTCTCCACCTGTGATATACGTTTTCTCCACCTGTGATATACGTTTTCTCCACCTGTGACGACGTTTTCTCCACCTGTGATAGACTTTTCTCCACCTGTGATAGACTTTTCTCCACCTGTGATAGACGTTTTCTCCACCTGTGATATACGTTTTCTCCACCTGTGACGACGTTTTCTCCACCTGTGATAGACTTTTCTCCACCTGTGATAGACGTTTTCTCCACCTGTGATAGACGTTTTCTCCACCTGTGATAGACTTTTCTCCACCTGTGATAGACGTTTTCTCCACCTGTGATAGACTTTTCTCCACCTGTGATAGACTTTTCTCCACCTGTGACGACGTTTTCTCCACCTGTGATGGACGTTTTCTCCACCTGTGATAGACTTTTCTCCACCTGTGATAGACTTTTCTCCACCTGTGATAGACTTTTCTCCACCTGTGATAGACTTTTCTCCACCTGTGATAGACGTTTTCTCCACCTGTGATAGACGTTTTCTCCACCTGTGATGACGTTTTCTCCACCTGTGATAGACTTTTCTCCACCTGTGATATACGTTTTCTCCACCTGTGATATACGTTTTCTCCACCTGTGACGACGTTTTCTCCACCTGTGATAGACTTTTCTCCACCTGTGATAGACTTTTCTCCACCTGTGATAGACTTTTCTCCACCTGTGACGACGTTTTCTCCACCTGTGATAGACTTTTCTCCACCTGTGATAGACTTTTCTCCACCTGTGACGACGTTTTCTCCACCTGTGATAGACGTTTTCTCCACCTGTGATAGACTTTTCTCCACCTGTGATAGACTTTTCTCCACCTGTGATATACGTTTTCTCCACCTGTGACGACGTTTTCTCCACCTGTGATAGACTTTTCTCCACCTGTGATAGACTTTTCTCCACCTGTGACGACGTTTTCTCCACCTGTGATAGACTTTTCTCCACCTGTGATAGACGTTTTCTCCACCTGTGATAGACGTTTTCTCCACCTGTGATAGACGTTTTCTCCACCTGTGATAGACGTTTTCTCCACCTGTGATAGACTTTTCTCCACCTGTGATATACGTTTTCTCCACCTGTGATAGACGTTTTCTCCACCTGTGATAGACTTTTCTCCACCTGTGATAGACTTTTCTCCACCTCTGATATACGTTTTCTCCACCTGTGATAGACTTTTCTCCACCTGTGACGACGTTTTCTCCACCTGTGACGACGTTTTCTCCACCTGTGATAGACTTTTCTCCACCTGTGATAGACTTTTCTCCACCTGTGACGTTTTCTCCACCTGTGATAGACGTTTTCTCCACCTGTGATAGACGTTTTCTCCACCTGTGATGACGTTTTCTCCACCTGTGATAGACTTTTCTCCACCTGTGATAGACCTTTTCTCCACCTGTGATAGACGTTTTCTCCACCTGTGACGACGTTTTCTCCACCTGTGATAGACGTTTTCTCCACCTGTGATAGACTTTTCTCCACCTGTGATAGACGTTTTCTCCACCTGTGATATACGTTTTCTCCACCTGTGACGACGTTTTCTCCACCTGTGATAGACTTTTCTCCACCTGTGATATACGTTTTCTCCACCTGTGATAGACGTTTTCTCCACCTGTGATAGACGTTTTCTCCACCTGTGATAGACGTTTTCTCCACCTGTGATATACGTTTTCTCCACCTGTGATATACGTTTTCTCCACCTGTGACGACGTTTTCTCCACCTGTGATAGACTTTTCTCCACCTGTGATAGACTTTTCTCCACCTGTGATAGACGTTTTCTCCACCTGTGATATACGTTTTCTCCACCTGTGACGACGTTTTCTCCACCTGTGATAGACTTTTCTCCACCTGTGATAGACTTTTCTCCACCTGTGACGACGTTTTCTCCACCTGTGATAGACGTTTTCTCCACCTGTGATAGACTTTTCTCCACCTGTGATAGACGTTTTCTCCACCTGTGATAGACGTTTTCTCCACCTGTGATAGACTTTTCTCCACCTGTGATAGACTTTTCTCCACCTGTGATAGACGTTTTCTCCACCTGTGATATACGTTTTCTCCACCTGTGACGACGTTTTCTCCACCTGTGATAGACTTTTCTCCACCTGTGATAGACTTTTCTCCACCTGTGACGACGTTTTCTCCACCTGTGATAGACTTTTCTCCACCTGTGATATACGTTTTCTCCACCTGTGATAGACGTTTTCTCCACCTGTGATATACGTTTTCTCCACCTGTGATAGACGTTTTCTCCACCTGTGATAGACGTTTTCTCCACCTGTGACGACGTTTTCTCCACCTGTGATAGACTTTTCTCCACCTGTGATAGACGTTTTCTCCACCTGTGATGGACGTTTTCTCCACCTGTGATAGACTTTTCTCCACCTGTGATAGACGTTTCTCCACCTGTGATAGACGTTTTCTCCACCTGTGATAGACGTTTCTCCACCTGTGATAGACGTTTTCTCCACCTGTGATGGACGTTTTCTCCACCTGTGATAGACTTTTCTCCACCTGTGATAGACTTTTCTCCACCTGTGATAGACTTTTCTCCACCTGTGATAGACTTTTCTCCACCTGTGATAGACTTTTCTCCATCTGTGATATACGTTTTCTCCACCTGTGACGACGTTTTCTCCACCTGTGATAGACGTTTTCTCCATCTGTGATATACGTTTTCTCCACCTGTGACGACGTTTTCTCCACCTGTGATAGACGTTTTCTCCACCTGTGATATACGTTTTCTCCACCTGTGACGACGTTTTCTCCACCTGTGATAGACGTTTTCTCCACCTGTGATAGACGTTTTCTCCACCTGTGACGACGTTTTCTCCACCTGTGATAGACTTTTCTCCACCTGTGATAGACTTTTCTCCACCTGTGACGACGTTTTCTCCACCTGTGATAGACGTTTTCTCCACCTGTGATAGACTTTTCTCCACCTGTGATAGACGTTTTCTCCACCTGTGATAGACGTTTTCTCCACCTGTGATAGACTTTTCTCCATCTGTGATATACGTTTTCTCCACCTGTGACGACGTTTTCTCCACCTGTGATAGACGTTTTCTCCACCTGTGATAGACTTTTCTCCACCTGTGATAGACGTTTTCTCCACCTGTGATATACGTTTTCTCCACCTGTGACGACGTTTTCTCCACCTGTGATAGACTTTTCTCCACCTGTGATAGACTTTTCTCCACCTGTGACGACGTTTTCTCCACCTGTGATAGACGTTTTCTCCACCTGTGATAGACTTTTCTCCACCTGTGATAGACGTTTTCTCCACCTGTGATAGACGTTTTCTCCACCTGTGATAGACGTTTTCTCCACCTGTGATAGACGTTTTCTCCACCTGTGATAGACTTTTCTCCATCTGTGATATACGTTTTCTCCACCTGTGATAGACGTTTTCTCCACCTGTGACGACGTTTTCTCCACCTGTGATATACGTTTTCTCCACCTGTGATATACGTTTTCTCCACCTGTGACGACGTTTTCTCCACCTGTGATAGACTTTTCTCCACCTGTGATAGACTTTTCTCCACCTGTGATAGACTTTTCTCCACCTGTGACGACGTTTTCTCCACCTGTGATAGACTTTTCTCCACCTGTGATAGACTTTTCTCCACCTGTGACGACGTTTTCTCCACCTGTGATAGACGTTTTCTCCACCTGTGATAGACTTTTCTCCACCTGTGATAGACTTTTCTCCACCTGTGATATACGTTTTCTCCACCTGTGACGACGTTTTCTCCACCTGTGATAGACTTTTCTCCACCTGTGATAGACTTTTCTCCACCTGTGACGACGTTTTCTCCACCTGTGATAGACTTTTCTCCACCTGTGATAGACGTTTTCTCCACCTGTGATAGACGTTTTCTCCACCTGTGATAGACGTTTTCTCCACCTGTGATAGACGTTTTCTCCACCTGTGATAGACTTTTCTCCACCTGTGATATACGTTTTCTCCACCTGTGATAGACGTTTTCTCCACCTGTGATAGACTTTTCTCCACCTGTGATAGACTTTTCTCCACCTCTGATATACGTTTTCTCCACCTGTGATAGACTTTTCTCCACCTGTGACGACGTTTTCTCCACCTGTGACGACGTTTTCTCCACCTGTGATAGACTTTTCTCCACCTGTGATAGACTTTTCTCCACCTGTGACGTTTTCTCCACCTGTGATAGACGTTTTCTCCACCTGTGATAGACGTTTTCTCCACCTGTGATGACGTTTTCTCCACCTGTGATAGACTTTTCTCCACCTGTGATAGACGTTTTCTCCACCTGTGATATACGTTTTCTCCACCTGTGACGACGTTTTCTCCACCTGTGATAGACGTTTTCTCCACCTGTGATAGACTTTTCTCCACCTGTGATAGACGTTTTCTCCACCTGTGATATACGTTTTCTCCACCTGTGACGACGTTTTCTCCACCTGTGATAGACTTTTCTCCACCTGTGATATACGTTTTCTCCACCTGTGATAGACGTTTTCTCCACCTGTGATAGACGTTTTCTCCACCTGTGATAGACGTTTTCTCCACCTGTGATATACGTTTTCTCCACCTGTGATATACGTTTTCTCCACCTGTGACGACGTTTTCTCCACCTGTGATAGACTTTTCTCCACCTGTGATAGACTTTTCTCCACCTGTGATAGACGTTTTCTCCACCTGTGATATACGTTTTCTCCACCTGTGACGACGTTTTCTCCACCTGTGATAGACTTTTCTCCACCTGTGATAGACGTTTTCTCCACCTGTGATAGACGTTTTCTCCACCTGTGATAGACTTTTCTCCACCTGTGATAGACGTTTTCTCCACCTGTGATAGACTTTTCTCCACCTGTGATAGACTTTTCTCCACCTGTGACGACGTTTTCTCCACCTGTGATGGACGTTTTCTCCACCTGTGATAGACTTTTCTCCACCTGTGATAGACTTTTCTCCACCTGTGATAGACTTTTCTCCACCTGTGATAGACTTTTCTCCACCTGTGATAGACGTTTTCTCCACCTGTGATAGACGTTTTCTCCACCTGTGATGACGTTTTCTCCACCTGTGATAGACTTTTCTCCACCTGTGATATACGTTTTCTCCACCTGTGATATACGTTTTCTCCACCTGTGACGACGTTTTCTCCACCTGTGATAGACTTTTCTCCACCTGTGATAGACTTTTCTCCACCTGTGATAGACTTTTCTCCACCTGTGACGACGTTTTCTCCACCTGTGATAGACTTTTCTCCACCTGTGATAGACTTTTCTCCACCTGTGACGACGTTTTCTCCACCTGTGATAGACGTTTTCTCCACCTGTGATAGACTTTTCTCCACCTGTGATAGACTTTTCTCCACCTGTGATATACGTTTTCTCCACCTGTGACGACGTTTTCTCCACCTGTGATAGACTTTTCTCCACCTGTGATAGACTTTTCTCCACCTGTGACGACGTTTTCTCCACCTGTGATAGACTTTTCTCCACCTGTGATAGACGTTTTCTCCACCTGTGATAGACGTTTTCTCCACCTGTGATAGACGTTTTCTCCACCTGTGATAGACGTTTTCTCCACCTGTGATAGACTTTTCTCCACCTGTGATATACGTTTTCTCCACCTGTGATAGACGTTTTCTCCACCTGTGATAGACTTTTCTCCACCTGTGATAGACTTTTCTCCACCTCTGATATACGTTTTCTCCACCTGTGATAGACTTTTCTCCACCTGTGACGACGTTTTCTCCACCTGTGACGACGTTTTCTCCACCTGTGATAGACTTTTCTCCACCTGTGATAGACTTTTCTCCACCTGTGACGTTTTCTCCACCTGTGATAGACGTTTTCTCCACCTGTGATAGACGTTTTCTCCACCTGTGATGACGTTTTCTCCACCTGTGATAGACTTTTCTCCACCTGTGATAGACGTTTTCTCCACCTGTGATATACGTTTTCTCCACCTGTGACGACGTTTTCTCCACCTGTGATAGACGTTTTCTCCACCTGTGATAGACTTTTCTCCACCTGTGATAGACGTTTTCTCCACCTGTGATATACGTTTTCTCCACCTGTGACGACGTTTTCTCCACCTGTGATAGACTTTTCTCCACCTGTGATATACGTTTTCTCCACCTGTGATAGACGTTTTCTCCACCTGTGATAGACGTTTTCTCCACCTGTGATAGACGTTTTCTCCACCTGTGATATACGTTTTCTCCACCTGTGATATACGTTTTCTCCACCTGTGACGACGTTTTCTCCACCTGTGATAGACTTTTCTCCACCTGTGATAGACTTTTCTCCACCTGTGATAGACGTTTTCTCCACCTGTGATATACGTTTTCTCCACCTGTGACGACGTTTTCTCCACCTGTGATAGACTTTTCTCCACCTGTGATAGACTTTTCTCCACCTGTGACGACGTTTTCTCCACCTGTGATAGACGTTTTCTCCACCTGTGATAGACTTTTCTCCACCTGTGATAGACGTTTTCTCCACCTGTGATAGACGTTTTCTCCACCTGTGATAGACTTTTCTCCATCTGTGATATACGTTTTCTCCACCTGTGACGACGTTTTCTCCACCTGTGATAGACGTTTTCTCCACCTGTGATAGACTTTTCTCCACCTGTGATAGACGTTTTCTCCACCTGTGATATACGTTTTCTCCACCTGTGACGACGTTTTCTCCACCTGTGATAGACTTTTCTCCACCTGTGATAGACTTTTCTCCACCTGTGACGACGTTTTCTCCACCTGTGATAGACGTTTTCTCCACCTGTGATAGACTTTTCTCCACCTGTGATAGACGTTTTCTCCACCTGTGATAGACGTTTTCTCCACCTGTGATAGACGTTTTCTCCACCTGTGATAGACGTTTTCTCCACCTGTGATAGACTTTTCTCCATCTGTGATATACGTTTTCTCCACCTGTGATAGACGTTTTCTCCACCTGTGACGACGTTTTCTCCACCTGTGATAGACGTTTTCTCCACCTGTGATAGACTTTTCTCCACCTGTGATATACGTTTTCTCCACCTGTGATATACGTTTTCTCCACCTGTGATAGACGTTTTCTCCACCTGTGATAGACGTTTTCTCCACCTGTGACGACGTTTTCTCCACCTGTGATAGACTTTTCTCCACCTGTGATAGACGTTTTCTCCACCTGTGATGGACGTTTTCTCCACCTGTGATAGACTTTTCTCCACCTGTGATAGACGTTTCTCCACCTGTGATAGACGTTTTCTCCACCTGTGATAGACGTTTCTCCACCTGTGATAGACGTTTTCTCCACCTGTGATGGACGTTTTCTCCACCTGTGATAGACTTTTCTCCACCTGTGATAGACTTTTCTCCACCTGTGATAGACTTTTCTCCACCTGTGATAGACTTTTCTCCACCTGTGATAGACTTTTCTCCATCTGTGATATACGTTTTCTCCACCTGTGACGACGTTTTCTCCACCTGTGATAGACGTTTTCTCCATCTGTGATATACGTTTTCTCCACCTGTGACGACGTTTTCTCCACCTGTGATAGACGTTTTCTCCACCTGTGATATACGTTTTCTCCACCTGTGACGACGTTTTCTCCACCTGTGATAGACGTTTTCTCCACCTGTGATAGACGTTTTCTCCACCTGTGACGACGTTTTCTCCACCTGTGATAGACTTTTCTCCACCTGTGATAGACTTTTCTCCACCTGTGACGACGTTTTCTCCACCTGTGATAGACGTTTTCTCCACCTGTGATAGACTTTTCTCCACCTGTGATAGACGTTTTCTCCACCTGTGATAGACGTTTTCTCCACCTGTGATAGACTTTTCTCCATCTGTGATATACGTTTTCTCCACCTGTGACGACGTTTTCTCCACCTGTGATAGACGTTTTCTCCACCTGTGATAGACTTTTCTCCACCTGTGATAGACGTTTTCTCCACCTGTGATATACGTTTTCTCCACCTGTGACGACGTTTTCTCCACCTGTGATAGACTTTTCTCCACCTGTGATAGACTTTTCTCCACCTGTGACGACGTTTTCTCCACCTGTGATAGACGTTTTCTCCACCTGTGATAGACTTTTCTCCACCTGTGATAGACGTTTTCTCCACCTGTGATAGACGTTTTCTCCACCTGTGATAGACGTTTTCTCCACCTGTGATAGACGTTTTCTCCACCTGTGATAGACTTTTCTCCATCTGTGATATACGTTTTCTCCACCTGTGATAGACGTTTTCTCCACCTGTGACGACGTTTTCTCCACCTGTGATAGACGTTTTCTCCACCTGTGATAGACTTTTCTCCACCTGTGATATACGTTTTCTCCACCTGTGATATACGTTTTCTCCACCTGTGATAGACGTTTTCTCCACCTGTGATAGACGTTTTCTCCACCTGTGACGACGTTTTCTCCACCTGTGATAGACTTTTCTCCACCTGTGATAGACTTTTCTCCACCTGTGATAGACTTTTCTCCACCTGTGATAGACTTTTCTCCACCTGTGATAGACGTTTTCTCCACCTGTGATATACGTTTTCTCCACCTGTGACGACGTTTTCTCCACCTGTGATAGACTTTTCTCCACCTGTGATAGACTTTTCTCCACCTGTGACGACGTTTTCTCCACCTGTGATAGACGTTTTCTCCACCTGTGATAGACTTTTCTCCACCTGTGATAGACTTTTCTCCACCTGTGATAGACGTTTTCTCCACCTGTTATAGACGTTTTCTCCACCTGTGATAGACTTTTCTCCATCTGTGATATACGTTTTCTCCACCTGTGACGACGTTTTCTCCACCTGTGATAGACGTTTTCTCCATCTGTGATATACGTTTTCTCCACCTGTGACGACGTTTTCTCCACCTGTGATAGACGTTTTCTCCACCTGTGATATACGTTTTCTCCACCTGTGACGACGTTTTCTCCACCTGTGATAGACGTTTTCTCCACCTGTGATAGACGTTTTCTCCACCTGTGATATACGTTTTCTCCACCTGTGATATACGTTTTCTCCACCTGTGATAGACGTGTTCTCCACCTGTGTAATTCCCTCTACAGCCAGTAGACGGCGCCAGACTCAGTTTGTTTGACGGGAAACAGAAGAGATAAAGTTGTTCTTTAGTTTTTTTATTTTACAAAAATAGTTTTAAACCGTGAGAGGACAAAGTCTGGGACTCGAGAACATTTTTAAAGTTTAATAACGATACAGATAATGCATAATAATTGTCCTTTAAGATGAAAGTAGATACAAAAATAGGTAAATAAAAATGTACAATGTTTAGTTTGAATTGAAATACTTTGTCATTCTCAGGGGTCCAAACCACAACATTTTCTTCACCACAAACTACAATGGATCGTGCAGTAAGTCATAATCATACTTCTGATTATGAAGCGCATACGTTACTTTCATAATCTTCTCTTCAGGCGACAAAGGGAAGCTGGAGCTCAGGAGGTCGTGCGATTACGGCAGGAGCTTCAGGACCGTGGCCTCCAGAGTTTACTCCTTCGTTCTGGGCGGACGCTTTCTATTCGCCTCAATCATGACGGGTTCTGTACGTTTTATTACATCACGGTTTGATCATTATTCACGCCGCAAGCAAACAAGAGTGAAAGCCTCATTTTATCTTTAATTTTTAATATCTATACATTTCTCAGTGGGAATGTTCGGAGCGATGGGGCCAATAAAGGTCAAACATAAATCACTCTAAAGGTCAAATGGATAAAACGATTATAACACGATCTAGTGTTTTTCCTCCGGATCTTTCACTTTGACCTGAGACATGCTCATCATTGCACTTAAACGTCTCTCTCCGTGTGGTCAGGGCACAGAGCGGACTTAAACTTCTCTCTCCGTGTGGTCAGGGCACAGAGCGGACTTAAACGTCTCTCTCCGTGTGGTCAGGGCACAGAGCGGACTTAAACGTCTCTCTCCGTGTGGTCAGGGCACAGAGCGGACTTAAACGTCTCTCCGTGTGGTCAGGGCACAGAGCGGACTTAAACGTCTCTCTCCGTGTGGTCAGGGCACAGAGCGGACTTAAACTTCTCTCTCTGTGTGGTCAGGGCACAGAGCGGACTTAAACTTCTCTCTCCGTGTGGTCAGGGCACAGAGCGGACTTAAACTTCTCTCTCCGTGTGGTCAGGGCACAGAGCGGACTTAAACTTCTCTCTCCGTGTGGTCAGGGCACAGAGCGTACTTAAACTTCTCTCTCCGTGTGGTCAGGGCACAGAGCGGACTTAAACGTCTCTCCGTGTGTTCAGGGCACAGAGCGGACTTAAACGTCTCTCTCCGTGTGGTCAGGGCACAGAGCGGACTTAAACTTCTCTCTCCGTGTGGTCAGGGCACAGAGCGGACTTAAACTTCTCTCTCCGTGTGGTCAGGGCACAGAGCGGACTTAAACTTCTCTCTCCGTGTGGTCAGGGCACAGAGCGGACTTAAACTTCTCTCTCCGTGTGGTCAGGGCACAGAGCGGACTTAAACTTCTCTCTCCGTGTGGTCAGGGCACAGAGCGGACTTAAACGTCTCTCTCCGTGTGGTCAGGGCACAGAGCGGACTTAAACTTCTCTCTCCGTGTGGTCAGGGCACAGAGCGGACTTAAACGTCTCTCTCCGTGTGGTCAGGGCACAGAGCGGACTTAAACTTCTCTCTCCGTGTGGTCAGGGCACAGAGCGGACTTAAACTTCTCTCTCCGTGTGGTCAGGGCACAGAGCGGACTTAAACGTCTCTCTCCGTGTGGTCAGGGCACAGAGCGGACTTAAGCGTCTCTCTCCGTGTGGTCAGGGCACAGAGCGGACTTAAACTTCTCTCTCCGTGTGGTCAGGGCACAGAGCGGACTTAAACTTCTCTCTCCGTGTGGTCAGGGCACAGAGCGGACTTAAACGTCTCTCTCCGTGTGGTCAGGGCACAGAGCGGACTTAAACTTCTCTCTCCGTGTGGTCAGGGCACAGAGCGGACTTAAACGTCTCTCTCCGTGTGGTCAGGGCACAGAGCGGACTTAAACTTCTCTCTCCGTGTGGTCAGGGCACAGAGCGGACTTAAACTTCTCTCTCCGTGTGGTCAGGGCACAGAGCGGACCATCCATGTGTCTGTGGACGGAGGCGAGCTGTGGAACTCTGCTCAGCTGCCAACGGTCAACCACGAACAGTTCTACTCCATCCTCTCGGCCAATCAGGAGCTGGTGTTCATGCACGTGGATGACCCCGGAGGTACAGGCCGCTGTGAGGGTCAAGTGTGCGGAGGTACAGGCCGCTGTGAGGGTCAAGTGTGCGGAGGTACAGGCCGCTGTGAGGGTCAAGTGTGCGGAGGTACAGGCCGCTGTGAGGGTCAAGTGTGTGGAGGTACAGGCCGCTGTGAGGGTCAAGTGTGTGGAGGTACAGGCCGCTGTGAGGGTCAAGTGTGCGGAGGTACAGGCCGCTGTGAGGGTCAAGTGTGTGGAGGTACAGGCCGCTGTGAGGGTCAAGTGTGTGGAGGTACAGGCCGCTGTGAGGGTCAAGTGTGCGGAGGTACAGGCCGCTGTGAGGGTCAAGTGTGTGGAGGTACAGGCCGCTGTGAGGGTCAAGTGTGTGGAGGTACAGGCCGCTGTGAGGGTCAAGTGTGTGGAGGTACAGGCCGCTGTGAGGGTCAAGTGTGCGGAGGTACAGGCCGCTGTGAGGGTCAAGTGTGCGGAGGTACAGGCCGCTGTGAGGGTCAAGTGTGCGGAGGTACAGGCCGCTGTGAGGGTCAAGTGTGTGGAGGTACAGGCCGCTGTGAGGGTCAAGTGTGCGGAGGTACAGGCCGCTGTGAGGGTCAAGTGTGTGGAGGTACAGGCCGCTGTGAGGGTCAAGTGTGCGGAGGTACAGGCCGCTGTGAGGGTCAAGTGTGCGGAGGTACAGGCCGCTGTGAGGGTCAAGTGTGTGGAGGTACAGGCCGCTGTGAGGGTCAAGTGTGTGGAGGTACAGGCCGCTGTGAGGGTCAAGTGTGCGGAGGTACAGGCCGCTGTGAGGGTCAAGTGTGTGGAGGTACAGGCCGCTGTGAGGGTCAAGTGTGTGGAGGTACAGGCCGCTGTGAGGGTCAAGTGTGCGGAGGTACAGGCCGCTGTGAGGGTCAAGTGTGTGGAGGTACAGGCCGCTGTGAGGGTCAAGTGTGTGGAGGTACAGGCCGCTGTGAGGGTCAAGTGTGTGGAGGTACAGGCCGCTGTGAGGGTCAAGTGTGCGGAGGTACAGGCCGCTGTGAGGGTCAAGTGTGCGGAGGTACAGGCCGCTGTGAGGGTCAAGTGTGCGGAGGTACAGGCCGCTGTGAGGGTCAAGTGTGTGGAGGTACAGGCCGCTGTGAGGGTCAAGTGTGCGGAGGTACAGGCCGCTGTGAGGGTCAAGTGTGCGGAGGTACAGGCCGCTGTGAGGGTCAAGTGTGCGGAGGTACAGGCCGCTGTGAGGGTCAAGTGTGTGGAGGTACAGGCCGCTGTGAGGGTCAAGTGTGTGGAGGTACAGGCCGCTGTGAGGGTCAAGTGTGCGGAGGTACAGGCCGCTGTGAGGGTCAAGTGTGTGGAGGTACAGGCCGCTGTGAGGGTCAAGTGTGTGGAGGTACAGGCCGCTGTGAGGGTCAAGTGTGCGGAGGTACAGGCCGCTGTGAGGGTCAAGTGTGTGGAGGTACAGGCCGCTGTGAGGGTCAAGTGTGTGGAGGTACAGGCCGCTGTGAGGGTCAAGTGTGTGGAGGTACAGGCCGCTGTGAGGGTCAAGTGTGCGGAGGTACAGGCCGCTGTGAGGGTCAAGTGTGCGGAGGTACAGGCCGCTGTGAGGGTCAAGTGTGCGGAGGTACAGGCCGCTGTGAGGGTCAAGTGTGTGGAGGTACAGGCCGCTGTGAGGGTCAAGTGTGCGGAGGTACAGGCCGCTGTGAGGGTCAAGTGTGTGGAGGTACAGGCCGCTGTGAGGGTCAAGTGTGCGGAGGTACAGGCCGCTGTGAGGGTCAAGTGTGCGGAGGTACAGGCCGCTGTGAGGGTCAAGTGTGCGGAGGTACAGGCCGCTGTGAGGGTCAAGTGTGCGGAGGTACAGGCCGCTGTGAGGGTCAAGTGTGTGGAGGTACAGGCCGCTGTGAGGGTCAAGTGTGCGGAGGTACAGGCCGCTGTGAGGGTCAAGTGTGCGGAGGTACAGGCCGCTGTGAGGGTCAAGTGTGCGGAGGTACAGGCCGCTGTGAGGGTCAAGTGTGTGGAGGTACAGGCCGCTGTGAGGGTCAAGTGTGTGGAGGTACAGGCCGCTGTGAGGGTCAAGTGTGCGGAGGTACAGGCCGCTGTGAGGGTCAAGTGTGCGGAGGTACAGGCCGCTGTGAGGGTCAAGTGTGCGGAGGTACAGGCCGCTGTGAGGGTCAAGTGTGCGGAGGTACAGGCCGCTGTGAGGGTCAAGTGTGTGGAGGTACAGGCCGCTGTGAGGGTCAAGTGTGTGGAGGTACAGGCCGCTGTGAGGGTCAAGTGTGTGGAGGTACAGGCCGCTGTGAGGGTCAAGTGTGTGGAGGTACAGGCCGCTGTGAGGGTCAAGTGTGCGGAGGTACAGGCCGCTGTGAGGGTCAAGTGTGTGGAGGTACAGGCCGCTGTGAGGGTCAAGTGTGTGGAGGTACAGGCCGCTGTGAGGGTCAAGTGTGTGGAGGTACAGGCCGCTGTGAGGGTCAAGTGTGCGGAGGTACAGGCCGCTGTGAGGGTCAAGTGTGCGGAGGTACAGGCCGCTGTGAGGGTCAAGTGTGCGGAGGTACAGGCCGCTGTGAGGGTCAAGTGTGTGGAGGTACAGGCCGCTGTGAGGGTCAAGTGTGCGGAGGTACAGGCCGCTGTGAGGGTCAAGTGTGTGGAGGTACAGGCCGCTGTGAGGGTCAAGTGTGCGGAGGTACAGGCCGCTGTGAGGGTCAAGTGTGCGGAGGTACAGGCCGCTGTGAGGGTCAAGTGTGCGGAGGTACAGGCCGCTGTGAGGGTCAAGTGTGCGGAGGTACAGGCCGCTGTGAGGGTCAAGTGTGCGGAGGTACAGGCCGCTGTGAGGGTCAAGTGTGTGGAGGTACAGGCCGCTGTGAGGGTCAAGTGTGTGGAGGTACAGGCCGCTGTGAGGGTCAAGTGTGCGGAGGTACAGGCCGCTGTGAGGGTCAAGTGTGTGGAGGTACAGGCCGCTGTGAGGGTCAAGTGTGTGGAGGTACAGGCCGCTGTGAGGGTCAAGTGTGCGGAGGTACAGGCCGCTGTGAGGGTCAAGTGTGTGGAGGTACAGGCCGCTGTGAGGGTCAAGTGTGTGGAGGTACAGGCCGCTGTGAGGGTCAAGTGTGTGGAGGTACAGGCCGCTGTGAGGGTCAAGTGTGCGGAGGTACAGGCCGCTGTGAGGGTCAAGTGTGCGGAGGTACAGGCCGCTGTGAGGGTCAAGTGTGCGGAGGTACAGGCCGCTGTGAGGGTCAAGTGTGTGGAGGTACAGGCCGCTGTGAGGGTCAAGTGTGCGGAGGTACAGGCCGCTGTGAGGGTCAAGTGTGTGGAGGTACAGGCCGCTGTGAGGGTCAAGTGTGCGGAGGTACAGGCCGCTGTGAGGGTCAAGTGTGCGGAGGTACAGGCCGCTGTGAGGGTCAAGTGTGTGGAGGTACAGGCCGCTGTGAGGTTCAAGTGTGCGGAGGTACAGGCCGCTGTGAGGGTCAAGTGTGCGGAGGTACAGGCCGCTGTGAGGGTCAAGTGTGTGGAGGTACAGGCCGCTGTGAGGGTCAAGTGTGTGGAGGTACAGGCCGCTGTGAGGGTCAAGTGTGCGGAGGTACAGGCCGCTGTGAGGGTCAAGTGTGCGGAGGTACAGGCCGCTGTGAGGGTCAAGTGTGTGGAGGTACAGGCCGCTGTGAGGGTCAAGTGTGCGGAGGTACAGGCCGCTGTGAGGGTCAAGTGTGTGGAGGTACAGGCCGCTGTGAGGGTCAAGTGTGCGGAGGTACAGGCCGCTGTGAGGGTCAAGTGTGCGGAGGTACAGGCCGCTGTGAGGGTCAAGTGTGCGGAGGTACAGGCCGCTGTGAGGGTCAAGTGTGTGGAGGTACAGGCCGCTGTGAGGGTCAAGTGTGTGGAGGTACAGGCCGCTGTGAGGGTCAAGTGTGCGGAGGTACAGGCCGCTGTGAGGGTCAAGTGTGCGGAGGTACAGGCCGCTGTGAGGGTCAAGTGTGCGGAGGTACAGGCCGCTGTGAGGGTCAAGTGTGTGGAGGTACAGGCCGCTGTGAGGGTCAAGTGTTTTCTGGATGATTGACAAAACAAAGTAAAATCTCACCTCACTCATTTTTTTTCTTAATGTGAAATAAAAGACATGAAACTTGTTGAACTTTAACCTCGGGTCAGTGAGGTCAGAGTCTGACCTTCAGTGAGGTCAGAGTCTGGACTGAAGTGAAGCACCTGTAATGTGCTTCTGAAACTGTCTAATAATGCTGCTTCATCTCGTTGTGACTGTGGCTCCTGACCCTTGTTTGACCCCTGACCCTTGTTTGACCCCTGACCCTTGTTTGACCCCTGACCCTTGTTGCAGACTCTGGCGTGGGGACGGTGTACGTATCGGACGACAGAGGGACCGTGTTCTCCAGGTCTCTAGAGCGCCACCTGTACGCGACCACAGGAAGTGACACAGACTTCACGGTGGTCTCGTCCCTGAGGGGCGTCTTCATGACCAGCGTCCTCACTGAAGGTCAGACTCTGTCCTCACTGAAGGTCAGCTCCATATACTGTCTGTCTCACTCCATATACTGTCTGTCTCACTCTATATACTGTCTGTCTCACTCTATATACTGTCTGTCTCACTCTATATACTGTCTGTCTCACTCTATATACTGTCTGTCTCACTCTATATACTGTCTGTCCCACTCTATATACTGTCTGTCTCACTCTATATACTGTCTGTCTCACTCTATATACTGTCTGTCCCACTCTATATACTGTCTGTCTCACTCTATATACTGTCTGTCCCACTCTATATACTGTCTGTCTCACTCTATATACTGTCTGTCTCACTCTATATACTGTCTGTCTCACTCTATATACTGTCTGTCCCACTCTATATACTGTCTGTCTCACTCTATATACTGTCTGTCTCACTCTATATACTGTCTGTCTCACTCTATATACTGTCTGTCTCACTCTATATACTGTCTGTCCCACTCTATATACTGTCTGTCTCACTCTATATACTGTCTGTCTCACTCTATATACTGTCTGTCTCACTCTATATACTGTCTGTCTCACTCTATATACTGTCTGTCTCACTCTATATACTGTCTGTCTCACTCTATATACTGTCTGTCTCACTCTATATACTGTCTGTCTCACTCTATATACTGTCTGTCACTTTGTGTATTTTTGGTGGTGGGTTTCCCTCTTCCAGACGCTTCCACATTGACACAGCTTTTGTTGCAAACAGCTTTAAAAAGACTGAATTGTTGGACTGATTGACGCCCGCCAACCTAGAGATCACTTATTGTGCAAAATTAGAGCGAGCATTTCCGAATACACCCGAACGTGACACGAACGCAGCGGCCAATCAGATGCCCGCTTTCATCGAAATTAGATCACGGACACCACTCGGCCAATGAGATGCGAGAATACTGCGAAGTGGCATGTCTGTCAAAATGAAACTTAAGCGATGAAAATGCCCTGAATATGGACAAATTACTAGTTAAATCTAGATTTTTTTCGAGGAATTTAGATACAGGGGCCCGGGGCCCCTCCTAATTCAAACCCCGGGCCCGCCGGCGATTTGAGGGCCTACGGGCCCCCGTCTATTTCGCAGCCTGCAAATAAAAGCATAAAACAAAAGTGAACAACTAAACCTCACTTTTTTGAGAATGTTTCAGACAGATCGTCTTTTCCAGATGGAGCAGTTCAGACGGTCATCACGTTTAACCAGGGGGCCAGATGGCAGACGCTGAGGGGCCCGGAGACCTGTGACCCTGAAGCATCTGCTAACAGAGCCCACAGGGTACTCCTCCACTCCTCCACTCCTCCACACCTCCACACCTCCACTCCACACCTCCACTCCTCCACTCCTCCACTCCTCCACTCCTCCACTCCTCCACACCTCCACTCCACTCCTCCACACCTCCACACCTCCACTCCACACCTCCACTCCACACCTCCACTCCTCCACTCCTCCACTCCTCCACTCCTCCACTCCTCCACTCCTCCACACCTCCACTCCGCACCTCCACTCCTCCACACCTCCACTCCTCCACTCCTCCACTCCTCCACACCTCCACTCCTCCACTCCTCCACACCTCCACACCTCCACACCTCCACACCTCCACACCTCCACTCCTCCACACCTCCACTCCTCCACTCCTCCACTCCTCCACACCTCCACTCCTCCACACCTCCACACCTCCACACCTCCACTCCTCCACTCCTCCACACCTCCACTCCTCCACTCCTCCACTCCTCCACTCCTCCACACCTCCACTCCTCCACACCTCCACTCCACACCTCCACTCCTCCACTCCTCCACACCTCCACACCTCCACTCCACACCTCCACTCCTCCACTCCTCCACTCCTCCACACCTCCACTCCACACCTCCACTCCTCCACTCCTCCACTCCTCCACACCTCCACACCTCCACTCCTCCACTCCACTCCTCCACACCTCCACACCTCCACTCCTCCACACCTCCACTCCTCCACTCCTCCACACCTCCACTCCTCCACTCCTCCACACCTCCACTCCTCCACTCCTCCACTCCTCCACACCTCCACTCCTCCACACCTCCACTCCTCCACTCCTCCACACCTCCACTCCTCCACTCCTCCACTCCTCCACACCTCCACTCCTCCACACCTCCACTCCTCCACACCTCCACACCTCCACTCCACACCTCCACTCCTCCACTCCTCCACACCTCCACTCCTCCACTCCTCCACACCTCCACTCCTCCACACCTCCACTCCTCCACTCCTCGCTCCTCCAGTCCTCCACTCCTCCACTCCGCACCTCCACTCCTCCACTCCACTCCTCCACACCTCCACTCCTCCACTCCTCCACACCTCCACTCCTCCACACCTCCACTCCTCCACTCCACTCCTCCACACCTCCACTCCTCCACTCCGCACCTCCACTCCTCCACTCCTCCACACCTCCACTCCTCCACACCTCCACTCCTCCACTCCTCCACACCTCCACTCCTCCACTCCACTCCTCCACACCTCCACTCCTCCACACCTCCACTCCACACCTCCACTCCACTCCTCCACACCTCCACTCCTCCACACCTCCACTCCTCCACTCCTCCACACCTCCACACCTCCACTCCTCCACTCCTCCACTCCTCCACTCCACACCTCCACTCCTCCACACCTCCACTCCTCGCTCCTCCACTCCTCCACTCCACACCTCCACACCTCCACTCCTCGCTCCTCCACACCTCCACTCCTCCACACCTCCACTCCTCCACTCCTCCACTCCTCCACACCTCCACACCTCCACACCTCCACTCCTCCACACCTCCACTCCTCGCTCCTCCACACCTCCACTCCTCCACTCCTCCACACCTCCACTCCTCCACTCCTCCACTCCTCCACACCTCCACTCCTCCACTCCACTCCTCCACACCTCCACTCCTCCACTCCTCCACTCCTCCACACCTCCACTCCTCGCTCCTCCACACCTCCACATCTCCACTCCTCCACTCCTCCACTCCTCCACTCCTCCACACCTCCACACCTCCACACCGACCTCCACACCGTCCTCCACACCGTCCTCCACACACCTCCACACTGCCCTCCCCCCGCTTGACTGCAGCATTCGTTACCGTGACCACGCCTTTGTTTACAGTGCAGGCTCCACATCCACTCCACCTACAGCACGAGTCTGAAGCTCAACGTGCCGATGCTGCCGCTGTCACAGGCCAACGCCGTGGGACTCATCATCGCACACGGTAAAACCACAGGAAAAAATGTAGAAGAAGAAGATGTGTTGTGCTTTATTGTCTTTAATAAGCTGTAGTTGGTTCATTGTGAGCCGTAATATTGATCTCACGTCAATAATTGAATGTGCATTGACTTCTCTTGTGGAACTGACTCTTCTATTCTTCTATTTCACTGGAGAAAGTCTAAATGTATGAACAGAAAGCTCTGGGTGAAGATATATCTCAGACTGTTTGTAACAGTTACAGTCTGAATTCATTTGCGTTTCTGTCACATAATTTAAAATAAGACATTTGTTTGTAAAACATTGTGTTTGTGACAGTGATGCTGGTGTTTGAGCGGTGGCTCTACATTTTGTCACTTTACGGCGTTGGCTCCGCGTCATCGCGGACTTTCTGTTTCACATCAGATTATTATAACACGGTCGTGGTCCTGATGTTTCCATGGATGTAACGGCTGTTTCAAGGCACCGCAGAGGAGGGCGTGGCATGTTTGAAACGTACGAGTGTGACTGGGAAGCAGAGTGTGGAGCGAGTGTGGAGCGGGAGTGTGGAGCGCGGGTCCGCGGTGGCGCAGTGAGGACGTGGAGGCTGGGGCGGGCGGGACGCGGAGCTCGTTGTGGTTGCTCGCGGCACCTGCTCTTTTACACAACAAAACTCTTCCCGGTCGCACCTGTAATAGATCCATGTGTCGCACCTGTAATAGATCCATGTGTCGCATCTATAATAGATCCATGTGTCGCATCTATAATAGATCCATGTGTCGCACCTGTAATAGATCCATGTGTCGCACCTGTAATAGATCCATGTGTCGCACCTGTAATAGATCCATGTGTCGCACCTGTAATAGATCCATGTGTCGCATCTATAATAGATCCATGTGTCGCACCTGTAATAGATCCATGTGTCGCACCTGTAATAGATCCATGTGTCGCACCTGTAATAGATCCATGTGTCGCACCTGTAATAGATCCATGTGTCGCACCTGTAATAGATCCATGTGTCGCACCTGTAATAGATCCATGTGTCGCACCTGTAATAGATCCATGTGTCGCACCTGTAATAGATCCATGTGTCGCACCTGTAATAGATCCATGTGTCGCACCTGTAATAGATCCATGAGTCGCACCTGTAATAGATCCATGTGTCGCACCTGTAATAGATCCATGTGTCGCACCTGTAATAGATCCATGTGTCGCACCTGTAATAGATCCATGTGTCGCACCTGTAATAGATCCATGTGTCGCACCTGTAATAGATCCATGTGTCGCACCTGTAATAGATCCATGTGTCGCACCTGTAATAGATCCATGTGTCGCACCTGTAATAGATCCATGTGTCGCACCTGTAATAGATCCATGTGTCGCACCTGTAATAGATCCATGTGTCGCACCTGTAATAGATCCATGTGTCGCACCTGTAATAGATCCATGTGTCGCACCTGTAATAGATCCATGTGTCGCACCTGTAATAGATCCATGTGTCGCACCTGTAATACATCCATGTGTCGCACCTGTAATAGATCCATGTGTCGCACCTGTAATAGATCCATGTGTCGCACCTGTAATAGATCCATGTGTCGCACCTGTAATACATCCATGTGTCGCACCTGTGATAGATCCATGTGTCGCACCTGTATCAGATCCATGTGTCGCACCTGTAATAGATCCATGTGTCGCACCTGTAATAGATCCATGTGTCGCACCTGTAATAGATCCATGTGTCGCACCTGTAATAGATCCATGTGTCGCACCTATAATAGATCCATGTGTCGCACCTGTAATAGATCCATGTGTCGCACCTGTAATAGATCCATGTGTCGCACCTGTAATGGATCCATGTGTCGCACCTGTAATACATCCATGTGTCGCACCTGTAATAGATCCATGTGTCGCACCTGTAATAGATCCATGTGTCGCACCTGTAATAGATCCATGTGTCGCACCTGTAATAGATCCATGTGTCGCACCTGTAATAGATCCATGTGTCGCACCTGTAATAGATCCATGTGTCGCACCTGTAATAGATCCATGTGTCGCACCTGTAATACATCCATGTGTCGCACCTGTGATAGATCCATGTGTCGCACCTGTATCAGATCCATGTGTCGCACCTGTAATAGATCCATGTGTCGCACCTGTAATAGATCCATGTGTCGCACCTGTAATAGATCCATGTGTCGCACCTGTAATAGATCCATGTGTCGCACCTATAATAGATCCATGTGTCGCACCTGTAATAGATCCATGTGTCGCACCTGTAATAGATCCATGTGTCGCACCTGTAATGGATCCATGTGTCGCACCTGTAATACATCCATGTGTCGCACCTGTAATAGATCCATGTGTCGCACCTGTAATAGATCCATGTGTCGCACCTGTAATAGATCCATGTGTCGCACCTGTAATAGATCCATGTGTCGCACCTGTAATAGATCCATGTGTCGCACCTGTAATAGATCCATGTGTCGCACCTGTAATAGATCCATGTGTCGCACCTGTAATAGATCCATGTGTCGCACCTGTAATAGATCCATGTGTCGCACCTGTAATAGATCCATGTGTCGCACCTGTAATAGATCCATGTGTCGCATCTATAATAGATCCATGTGTCGCACCTGTAATCAAATCAAATCAAATCAAATCAATTTATTTTTGTAAGGCCCAAAATCACAACAACAGTTGCCTCTGAGGGCCACAGGGAGAAATGAATCAACAATGTCTGTGGTGGCGATGAAGTCAGACAATGTCTGTGGTGGCGAGGGACGATGTCCCAGGGTCCTCTGTCCTTAGACTCTCCTTCTGCAGGAAAAACTACAAAAAAAAACCTCTTTGGGAAAAAAGCGTAGAAACCTGGAGGAGTTCCAGTGAAGGAGAGATCCCACTCTCACAGACGGACAGACGGACACGAGGAGACTGGAGCTGGAGCCACTCTTCAGGCAGATGAGGGACCGTCTGAGGCGAACTGGAGCCACTCTTCAGGCAGATGAGGGACCGTCCACACAGGGCAGGGACCACTTCACCAGGGGAGGGGCATCTGGGTCCACAGGTCCTCAGGAGTGAGAGAAAGAAAAGAAGGCGGTGAACAGTTTGCAAGTGGAATCAAAAAATAAATATTGTTTGATAGCATAAGTAGTCAGAAGAAGAAGAGGATAGTGCTCAAGCTGTCATACTTCCCCCAGCATAGTTACTCCTAGGGCAGCGTAGCTGAAGCTGTGGGTTTATCTTTATGTTCCTAACTACTCTGACCATAAGCGATTTCGAAGAGGAACGTTTTAAGCCTGGACTTAAATGAAGAGACTGTGTCAGCATATTTAACATGGGTCGGGAGCTGATTCCATAACACAGGAGCTTGGTAGCTAAACGCTCTACCTCCTACAGTACTTTTAGAGACTCTTGGCACCACCAGAAGGCTCTACCTCCTACAGTACTTTTAGAGACTCTTGGCACCACCAGAAGGCCAGCATTCTGAGAGCGAAGAGCTCTGTTTGGATGATATGGTTCTATAGCATCTTTGAGGTAGGATGGGGCCATGTCATTTATGGCTTTGTAGGTCAAGAGTAGAATTTTGAATTTGATTCTAGACTCGACGGGGAGCCAGTGAAGAGACTTCAGCACCAGCGTAATGTGCTCTCTTCTTTTTGTTCCTGTTAGTAATCTTGCTGCTGCATTTTGAACCAGTTGAAAGCTTTTTATGGAGCTTTTAGGACACGCTGCAAGCAGGGAGTTACAGTAGTCTAATCTAGTCGTTACAAATGCATGGATAAGTTTTTCGGCATCACTTTTAGGCAGGATTCTTCTGATTTTGGCTCTTGTTGCGCAAATGGAAATAGTCTGTTTTACAAGCTTGATTTATATGAGCTTTAAATGAGAGCTCCTGGTCAAATAAGACTCCAAGATTTCTTACAGTAGAACTGGAGGCTACACTGACATTGTCCAGTGTGACTATCTGCTCAGATAGAGCGTCTCGTAGATGCTTAGGGCCAAGCACAATGACCTCGGTTTTTTCAGGGTTAAGAAGCAGGTAGTTTAGTGTCATCCAGGTTTTTATCTCCTTCACACAAGTACTAGGTCTGTCTACTTGATCGCTCTGATCAGGTTTCATTGATAAATACAGCTGAGTGTCGTCTGCATAGCAGTGGAAGTTAATGTCATGTGACCTGATAATGTTGCCTAATGGTAGCATATAAAGAGTAAACAGAATTGGACCGAGTACCGAACCCTGTGGCACACCGTAAATTACTTTAGAGCTTGGTGAGGAGCTCTGGTTTACATTAACAAATTGGAACCTATCAGATAGATAGGATTTAAACCAGCTGAGGGCTGTTCCTCCAACACCTACATCACATTCTAACCTCTGCAGTAGAATGTTGTGGTCGATGGTGTCAAACGCTGCGCTGAGGTCCAACAGAACCAGGATTGAGACCAGTCCATCGTCAGCGGCTAATAACAAATCATTTGTGACTTTAACTAGTGCACTTTAACTAATAGATCCATGTGTCGCACCTGTAATAGATCCATGTGTCGCACCTGTAATAGATCCATGTGTCGCACCTGTAATAGATCCATGTGTCGCATCTGTAATAGATCCATGTGTCGCACCTGTAATAGATCCATGTGTCGCACCTGTAATAGATCCATGTGTCGCACCTGTAATAGATCCATGTGTCGCACCTGTAATATATCCATGTGTCGCACCTGTAATAGATCCATGTGTCGCACCTGTATCAGATCCATGTGTCGCACCTGTAATAGATCCATGTGTCGCACCTGTAATATATCCATGTGTCGCACCTGTAATAGATCCATGTGTCGCACCTGTAATATATCCATGTGTCGCACCTGTAATAGATCCATGTGTCGCACCTGTAATAGATCCATGTGTCGCACCTGTAATAGATCCATGTGTCGCACCTGTAATATATCCATGTGTCGCACCTGTAATAGATCCATGTGTCGCACCTGTATCAGATCCATGTGTCGCACCTGTAATAGATCCATGTGTCGCACCTGTAATAGATCCATGTGTCGCACCTGTAATAGATCCATGTGTCGCACCTGTAATAGATCCATGTGTCGCACCTGTAATAGATCCATGTGTCGCACCTGTAATAGATCCATGTGTCGCACCTGTAATAGATCCATGTGTCGCACCTGTAATAGATCCATGTGTCGCACCTGTAATAGATCCATGTGTCGCACCTGTAATAGATCCATGTGTCGCACCTGTAATAGATCCATGTGTCGCACCTGTAATAGATCCATGTGTCGCACCTGTAATAGATCCATGTGTCGCACCTGTAATAGATCCATGTGTCGCACCTGTAATAGATCCATGTGTCGCACCTGTAATAGATCCATGTGTCGCACCTGTAATAGATCCATGTATCGCACCTGTAATAGATCCATGTGTCGCACCTGTAATAGATCCATGTGTCGCACCTGTAATAGATCCATGTGTCGCACCTGTAATAGATCCATGTGTCGCACCTGTAATAGATCCATGTGTCGCACCTGTAATAGATCCATGTGTCGCACCTGTAATAGATCCATGTGTCGCATCTGTAATAGATCCATGTGTCGCACCTGTAATAGATCCATGTGTCGCATCTGTAATAGATCCATGTGTCGCACCTGTAATAGATCCATGTGTCGCACCTGTAATAGATCCATGTGTCGCACCTGTAATAGATCCATGTGTCGCACCTGTAATAGATCCATGTGTCGCACCTGTAATAGATCCATGTGTCGCACCTGTAATAGATCCATGTGTCGCACCTGTAATAGATCCATGTGTCGCACCTGTAATAGATCCATGTGTCGCATCTGTAATAGATCCATGTGTCGCACCTGTAATAGATCCATGTGTCGCATCTGTAATAGATCCATGTGTCGCACCTGTAATAGATCCATGTGTCGCACCTGTAATAGATCCATGTGTCGCACCTGTAATATATCCATGTGTCGCACCTGTAATAGATCCATGTGTCGCACCTGTATCAGATCCATGTGTCGCACCTGTAATAGATCCATGTGTCGCACCTGTAATAGATCCATGTGTCGCACCTGTAATAGATCCATGTGTCGCACCTGTAATAGATCCATGTGTCGCACCTGTAATAGATCCATGTGTCGCACCTGTAATAGATCCATGTGTCGCACCTGTAATAGATCCATGTGTCGCACCTGTAATAGATCCATGTGTCGCACCTGTAATAGATCCATGTGTCGCACCTGTAATAGATCCATGTATCGCACCTGTAATAGATCCATGTGTCGCACCTGTAATAGATCCATGTGTCGCACCTGTAATAGATCCATGTGTCGCACCTGTAATAGATCCATGTGTCGCACCTGTAATAGATCCATGTGTCGCACCTGTAATAGATCCATGTGTCGCACCTGTAATAGATCCATGTGTCGCACCTGTAATAGATCCATGTGTCGCACCTGTAATAGATCCATGTGTCGCACCTGTAATAGATCCATGTGTCGCACCTGTAATAGATCCATGTGTCGCACCTGTAATAGATCCATGTGTCGCACCTGTAATAGATCCATGTGTCGCACCTGTAATAGATCCATGTGTCGCACTCATGAGTTTAAAACACGCCGCTCTCTCTGTTTTGCTTCAGGAAGAAGCTCCGTGGGAAACAAAAGCGCCATAAGTCGTTCCGCGCGCCACAGATTCACCTGTTTTTAATAAAATATGTAAATTAAACGACGCATCGAAGCAATAAAATAATAATCAAAGCTTTTTTGTAATCGAATTATTCGATTAACTCGAATAATCGTTGCAGCCCTAATAATTTGTATTAGTTTTGTCACGATTGATTTTGATACTAAGGAAGGGCGACTCCAATACCACAATGATGGTAAAAAACAGAATAGAATGAAATATTTGACTCAAAATAATTGATGTTTCCTTGTGTTCTTAGATAATTCCATTCCAAAACTGTTCAGGAAAAGGGTTTGTTTCTGTTTGGCCACTTGAAAATCTGCTTTTGATTCTAGTTTTGTATCGATTCAAAATCACTATTGTCAGTTCTTTTGCCGACTCTTTCTTTGTAGGAACTATTGGAGAAGGAGAGTCCGTCTTGACTCCTGACGTTTACGTCTCTGATGATGGAGGATACTCCTGGTTTCTGGCCCTGAAAGGACCTCATCATTACGCCATCCTGGACTCTGGAGGCCTCATCGTGGCAGTGGAACACACCAACTCACCCGTCCACCTCATCAAGTGAGTGCTTCAAGTGCCATGGCTGGATGTGGCCTTTTCTATGAAGTTTGCATGTTCTTGCTGTGTCTGACACTTGCCCCGGCGGTGTTGAAATATGGGTCAAATGCACAGGAAAAACGTCCACTTTGGAGGACGTGAACATTAACTTTATTGTTAAGACGAGTCTTCAAGTGATGCATTTATCTAGTGTTCAGCATTCATTTGACACGATGATGAGAGCTCCACCCACTCCTCTGTCATGCTCATGTGAGTGACGGGTGAATTCAACCAATCACAGCCTTGTTAAAATGCTATGATAACGAGGCACTGCAGACTGTACTTCAGACTCCTCATGGACACATCACATACAGAATACATTTGGAATGAACTTTTGACAGCAGAAAGAATCCGAATAAGGTTTATAATATATATATAATAATATAACACAAACCACACCAACGATCGTCCATGAGAGGAACAGACGTGAGACAAATGTAAAAATGACTTTCAGACTTCATTTGAAAACATATTTGATCAACTTTGGACTAAATGTTTTGTCATAATGTGATGTTTGTGTCACTGCTTTTATTATATATATATATATATATATATATATATATATATATATATATATATATATATATATATATATATATATATATATATATATATATATATATATATATATATATATATATATATATATATATATATATATATATATATATATATATATATATATATATATATATATATATATGTTTTTGTGAACCACATACCTGGTGTAACTGTAGGAATAAAGCAAAAGAGAAGGTTCTAGTGTTGCTCCTCCTCTCAGGTTCTAGTGTTGCTCCTCTCAGGTTCTAGTGTTGCTCCTCCTCTCAGGTTCTAGTGTTGCTCCTCCTCTCAGGTTCTAGTGTTGCTCCTCCTCTCAGGTTCTAGTGTTGCTCCTCCTCTCAGGTTCTAGTGTTGCTCCTCCTCTCAGGTTCTAGTGTTGCTCCTCCTCTCAGGTTCTAGTGTTGCTCCTCCTCTCAGGTTCTAGTGTTGCTCCTCCTCTCAGGTTCTAGTGTTGCTCCTCCTCTCAGGTTCTAGTGTTGCTCCTCCTCTCAGGTTCTAGTGTTGCTCCTCTCAGGTTCTAGTGTTGCTCCTCCTCTCAGGTTCTAGTGTTGCTCCTCCTCTCAGGTTCTAGTGTTGCTCCTCCTCTCAGGTTCTAGTGTTGCTCCTCTCAGGTTCTAGTGTTGCTCCTCCTCTCAGGTTCTAGTGTTGCTCCTCCTCTCAGGTTCTAGTGTTGCTCCTCTCAGGTTCTAGTGTTGCTCCTCCTCTCAGGTTCTAGTGTTGCTCCTCTCAGGTTCTAGTGTTGCTCCTCCTCTCAGGTTCTAGTGTTGCTCCTCCTCTCAGGTTCTAGTGTTGCTCCTCCTCTCAGGTTCTAGTGTTGCTCCTCCTCTCAGGTTCTAGTGTTGTTCCTCCTCTCAGGTACTCCGTGGATGAGGGTCAGTGTTGGCGCTCGTATAACTTCACGTCGGAGCCCTTTCACTTCAGCGGTCTGGACTCTGAGCCCGGCTCCAGGTCCATGAACCTGAGTCTTTGGGGCTACAGGAGCGACTACAGCCGCTGGGTCGTCATCACCATCGACCTGCAGAAGGTCCTCCACCGAGACTGTGAGTCATGACGTCACCACACGCTCTTTTACACAGAAATGCATTATAGTTCACCATGTAGAACTCTTTTACACAGAAATGCATTATAGTTCACCATGTAGAACTCTTTTACACAGAAATGCATTATAGTTCACCATGTAGAACTCTTTTACACAGAAATGCATTATAGTTCACCATGTAGAACTCTTTTACACAGAAATGCATTATAGTTCACCATGTAGAACTCTTTTACACAGAAATGCATTATAGTTCACCATGTAGAACTCTTTTACACAGAAAAGGCCGGCTTTTATTTTTGTTTTAATAATCACTTCATCATTTGTCCATTTGAACATCTTTCCTTTCACAAAATAAGCAACCAAATGATAATTCTGCCAATTACTTTGTGAAATGAGCTATGGGCGATATTGATAATTTTATATATATATATATATATATATATATATATATATATATATATATATATATATATATATATATATATATATATATATATATGCATTAATATTGTTTTTTATTCCCATAACAACAATATTATGTCAATTCAACAGAAATATGTTAAAACAGATCTTCAATTATTGAACAAATATGAAACGTCTGGTCAAATAAATCTCAAAAGTGCAAAAACATCACCTTTTACCTTTTATATAAGTTTACAACTTCTTTTTCATTTTCACTTGTAATCAACTCATTTTTTACAATTCATTTTTGCTCGAAATTATATACTTTATATTCAAATTGCAAAACATGTCACAGTCCACGATATAAACCATATACGAAGTAAAGAGTCAAGTAAACATTTAGATATTTTGTCCCAGTCGTAATAATCTCTGTCCAAGAATCAGTTCTAAAAACATTAGCGGAGGCGGAGCAGGAAGTAACGGAGGCGGAGCAGGAAGTCACGGAGGCGGAGCAGGAAGTCACGGAGGCGGAGCAGGAAGTCACGGAGGCGGAGCAGGAAGTCACGGAGGCGGAGCAGGAAGTAACGGAAACGGAGCAGGAAGTCACGGAAACGGAAACGGAGCAGGAAGTCACGGAAACGGAAACGGAGCAGGAAGTCACGGAAACGGAGCAGGAAGTCACGGAAACGGAGCAGGAAGTCACGGAAACGGAAACGGAGCAGGAAGTCACGGAAACGGAAACGGAGCAGGAAGTCACGGAAACGGAGCAGGAAGTCACGGAGGCGGAGCAGGAAGTCACGGAGGCGGAGCAGGAAGTCACGGAGGCGGAGCAGGAAGTAACGGAAACGGAGCAGGAAGTCACGGAAACGGATCAATGGATCAAACATCAAAGCCTCCGGTCAGGAGTGTCCCGGGTCAGGAGTGTCCCGGGTCAGGAGTGTCCCGGGTCAGGAGTGTCCCGGGTCAGGAGTGTCCCGGGTCAGGAGTGTCTCGGGTCAGGAGTGTCCCGGGTCAGGAGTGTTCCGGGTCAGGAGTGTCTCGGGTCAGGAGTGTCCCGGGTCAGGAGTGTCCGGGTCAGGAGTGTCTCGGGTCAGGAGTGTCCCGGGTCAGGAGTGTCTCGGGTCAGGAGTGTCCCGGGTCAGGAGTGTCCCGGGTCAGGAGTGTCCCGGGTCAGGAGTGTCCCGGGTCAGGAGTGTCTCGGGTCAGGAGTGTCCCGGGTCAGGAGTGTCTCGGGTCAGGAGTGTCCCGGGTCAGGAGTGTCTCGGGTCAGGAGTGTCCCGGGTCAGGAGTGTCCCGGGTCAGGAGTGTCTCGGGTCAGGAGTGTCCCGGGTCAGGAGTGTCCCGGGTCAGGAGTGTCCCGGGTCAGGAGTGTCCCGGGTCAGGAGTGTCTCGGGTCAGGAGTGTCCCGGGTCAGGAGTGTCCCGGGTCAGGAGTGTCCCGGGTCAGGAGTGTCCCGGGTCAGGAGTGTCTCGGGTCAGGAGTGTCCCGGGTCAGGAGTGTCCCGGGTCAGGAGTGTCCCGGGTCAGGAGTGTCTCGGGTCAGGAGTGTCCCGGGTCAGGAGTGTCTCGGGTCAGGAGTGTCCCGGGTCAGGAGTGTCCCGGGTCAGGAGTGTCCCGGGTCAGGAGTGTCTCACAAAATCCTCACGAACAAAAACTCGTCGTCTGTGATGCGTTTATTTCTTTTCTTTTCTGCACAATCAAAAGACGCTGCCATGTTCTGCCATGTGCGGGATGTGCGCGCTCAAAGACCGTGTCGGTCAGAGACGTGTTGGTCGCCCTCTGACTTCCATCTCGACCCGTCTCACCTGTTCCATTTGACCAATGAAGTTTGGCCCTCTTCTCTGGCCCCGCCCTCTCCCGCTCTGGCCCCGCCCTCTCCCGCTCCAGACTGAAGCATGACATAAATTATACATTTAACTTAAGGATTAGACTTTGTTCATAATTAGAAAATTAGGAATTTATACTAAGGATTCAGATTGTAATTACATTAATTTAATACTTATTTATACTTAAACAAAAAATGACTTCTTAATTCATTCCATTATTGCTCTAACACAGATTCTGCTGTGGCTCTGAACAACATGACGTTACATTTGAAACACGAGCCTCTTCTGTCTGTGCAGGTGCAGAGGAGGACTTTGTGCAGTGGCTCTCTCACTTGGGCCCCTCGGCCTCGGGCCCCTTGGGCCCCTCAGACGGATGTGTTCTAGGGTTTATGGAGACGTTCCTTCGTCTGAGGAAAGGAGCTGTTTGTTATAAAGGCAAAGACTTCAAGAGTGAGACTGATGTGGCCCCGTGTCTCTGCACCGCCGACGACTATCACTGGTATGTGCAGCACAGGGGCCACGGTCAGGGGACATGTGCAGCACAGGGGCCACGGTCAGGGGACATATGCAGTATGTATATGTATATATATATATGTATGTATGTATGTATGTATATATATACGTATATATGTATATATATATATATATATATATATATGTATATATATGTATATATATGTATATATATATGTATATATATATATATGTATATATATATATATATATATATATATATATATATATACATATATATATATATACATACATACATACATATATATATATACATATATATATATATGTATATATATATATATATATGTATATATATGTATATATATGTATATATATATATATGTATATATATGAAGCAACATTAATTCGAAGATTTTTCCATAAATGAAAGAAATAAAGATTTTGGATCGTTTTTGACTGAAAATGTGTAAAAATTCAGATTTTTCCTCATTTGAGTTAAAACTGAAATAAATCAGGAAAATTTATGTCTCACACATTTATGTCTCACACATTATGTCTCACACATTATGTCTCACACATTATGTCTCACACATTATGTCTCACACATTATGTCTCACACATTATGTCTCACATTATGTCTCACATTATGTCTCACACATTATGTCTCACATTATGTCTCACATTTATGTCTCACATTTATGTCTCACATTTATGTCTCACACATTATGTCTCACACATTATGTCTCACACATTTATGTCTCACACATTTATGTCTCACACATTTATGTCTCACACATTATGTCTCACATTATGTCTCACATTTATGTCTCACACATTATGTCTCACATTTATGTCTCACACTTAAGTCTCACACTTAAGTCTCATACATTATGTCTCACACATTATGTCTCACACATTATGTCTCACATTTATGTCTCACATTTATGTCTCACACATGATGTCTCACACATTATGTCTCACACATTATGTCTCACACATTATGTCTCACACATTATGTCTCATACATTTATGTCTCACACATTATGTCTCACACATTATGTCTCATACATTATGTCTCACATTTATGTCTCACATTTATGTCTCACACATTATGTCTCACACATTATGTCTCACACATTATGTCTCACACATTATGTCTCACACATTATGTCTCACACATTATGTCTCATACATTTATGTCTCACATTTATGTCTCATACATTATGTCTCACACATTATGTCTCACACATTATGTCTCACGCAGATTTTACCGTTTTCTGGGTTTCCAGATGAAAGGAGCAGACGGACCATAAAAAGATGAAAACAATGACATTTTGCCTGTAGTGTGTTTATTATACATTATTTGTACTTTGGGTGTGTCCGTCTCGATCACAATGACTCGTCTTGTTTTTAAAGTCCGTTCACGTTCTTTTCCTCAGTGACTTTGGTTTTTACCGTCCGGAGAACAGCTCTGAGTGTGAGGAGCAGGAGGAGCTGAAGGGACGAGCGCTGCACTTCTGTCTGAACGGCAGCACCGAGCAGCTCCAGAGCAGCGGGTGAGCCACACCCCCTCCTCCACACAGCCACGCCCACAGAGGGTCCTCCACACAGCCACGCCCACAGAGGGTCCTCCACACAACCACGCCCACAGAGGGTCCTGGGCCCACAGAGGGTCCTGGGCTCACAGAGGGTCCTGGGCGCCCAGAGGAGGGTCCTGGGCCCAGAGGGTCCTGGGCTCACAGAGGGTCCTGGGCCCACAGAGGGTCCTGGGCCCACAGAGGGTCCTGGGCTCACAGAGGGTCCTGGGCCCACAGAGGGTCCTGGGCTCACAGAGGAGGGTCCTGGGCCCACAGAGGGTCCTGGGCTCACAGAGGGTCCTGGGCCCACAGAGGGTCCTGGGCCCACAGAGGGTCCTGGGCTCACAGAGGAGGGTCCTGGGCCCACAGAGGGTCCTGGGCCCACAGAGGGTCCTGGGCCCACAGAGGGTCCTGGGCTCACAGAGGAGGGTCCTGGGCCCACAGAGGGTCCTGGGCCCACAGAGGGTCCTGGGCTCACAGAGGAGGGTCCTGGGCCCACAGAGGGTCCTGGGCCCACAGAGGGTCCTGGGCTCACAGAGGGTCCTGGGCGCCCAGAGGAGGGTCCTGGGCCCAGAGGGTCCTGGGCTCACAGAGGGTCCTGGGCCCACAGAGGGTCCTGGGCCCACAGAGGGTCCTGGGCTCACAGAGGGTCCTGGGCCCACAGAGGGTCCTGGGCTCACAGAGGGTCCTGGGCTCACAGAGGAGGGTCCTGGGCCCACAGAGGGTCCTGGGCCCACAGAGGGTCCTTGGCCCACAGAGGGTCCTGGGCCCACAGAGGGTCCTGGGCTCACAGAGGAGGGTCCTGGGCCCACAGAGGGTCCTGGGCCCACAGAGGGTCCTGGGCTCACAGAGGAGGGTCCTGGGCCCACAGAGGGTCCTGGGCCCACAGAGGGTCCTGGGCCCACAGAGGGTCCTGGGCTCACAGAGGGTCCTGGGCCCACAGAGGGTCCTGGGCCCACAGAGGGTCCTGGGCTCACAGAGGGTCCTGGGCCCACAGAGGGTCCTGGGCTCACAGAGGGTCCTGGGCCCACAGAGGGTCCTGGGCCCACAGAGGCTCAGGATCACCATGGTAACCAATATTCATACATCTCCATTGAGCTCCATCTGTTCAAACATCTGCGATCAGTGATAGTTTAAGTTCTTATTCCACGTAATATGCAGTACAGATGCAGTACAGATGCAGTACAGACGCAGTACAGACGCAGTACAGATGCAGTACAGATGCAGTACAGATGCAGTACAGATGCAGTACAGGCGCAGTACAGATGCAGTACAGATGCAGTACAGATGCAGTACAGACGCAGTACAGACGCAGTACAGATGCAGTACAGATGCAGTACAGATGCAGTACAGATGCAGTACAGGCGCAGTACAGATGCAGTACAGATGCAGTACAGATGCAGTACAGATGCAGTACAGACGCAGTACAGATGCAGTACAGATGCAGTACAGACGCAGTACAGACGCAGTACAGGCGCAGTACAGACGCAGTACAGACGCAGTACAGACGCAGTACAAATGCAGTACAAATGCAGTACAGACGCAGTACAGACGCAGTACAGATGCAGTACAGACGCAGTACAAATGCAGTACAAATGCAGTACAGACGCAGTACAGACGCAGTACAGATGCAGTACAGACGCAGTACAAACGCAGTACAGACGCAGTACATACGCAGTACAGACGCAGTACAGATGCAGTACAGATGCAGTACAGACGCAGTACAGACGCAGTACAGGCGCAGTACAGACGCAGTACAGACGCAGTACAGACGCAGTACAAATGCAGTACAGACGCAGTACAGACGCAGTACAGACGCAGTACAGATGCAGTACAGATGCAGTACAGACGCAGTACAGATGCAGTACAGATGCAGTACAGACGCAGTACAGATGCAGTACAGATGCAGTACAGGCGCAGTACAGGCGCAGTACAGACGCAGTACAGACGCAGTACAGACGCAGTACAGACGCAGTACAAATGCAGTACAAATGCAGTACAGACGCAGTACAGACGCAGTACAGATGCAGTACAGACGCAGTACAAATGCAGTACAAATGCAGTACAGACGCAGTACAGACGCAGTACAGATGCAGTACAGACGCAGTACAAATGCAGTACAAATGCAGTACAGACGCAGTACAGACGCAGTACAGACGCAGTACAGACGCAGTACAAATGCAGTACAAATGCAGTACAAATGCAGTACAGACGCAGTACATACGCAGTACATACGCAGTACAGACGCAGTACAGATGCAGTACAGACGCAGTACAAATGCAGTACAAATGCAGTACAGACGCAGTACAGACGCAGTACAGACGCAGTACAGACGCAGTACAAATGCAGTACAAATGCAGTACAAATGCAGTACAGACGCAGTACATACGCAGTACAGACGCAGTACAGATGCAGTACAGACGCAGTACAGACGCAGGTCAGATGCAGGTCAGATGCAGGTCAGATAAAGGTCAGATAAAGGTCAGATAAAGGTCAGATGCAGTAATATGAAACAAAATGTCAGATGTCCAGTATTAAAAAGGTCATTTTTAAGTTACTTATTCAACCCAGCAGCAAATCTTATTATATTACAAAAAGTATAAACCTCACTATTGTTCCATCTTTTATTTTATGGCTATAGTAATCACACTTGTGGCTCCGCCTCCACAGTTTGCTGAATGTCTCAACTCTTTCTTTTAATCATCATAATCTATTGTCTGGAGTAGGAACAAAGAAATGTACCAAGAGAAATCAAATGGGCTCCAAGAGGCTAATGCCACTTTAATGAAGCGTGCGAGCCGGTGGCATCACAGCAGGAGAGGGCCCTTTATTACATCTGACCGTTATTACATCTGACCTTTACCTCTTTTATTACATCTGACCTTTACCTCTTTTATTACATCTGACCTTTACCTCTTTTATTACATCTGACCTTTACCTCTTTTATTACATCTGACCTTTACCTCTTTTATTACATCTGACCTTTACCTCTTTTATTACATCTGACCTTTACCTCTTTTATTACATCTGACCTTTACCTCTTTTATTACATCTGACCTTTACCTCTTTTGTGCCTCAATTCATCTCCAAGGGTCTTAACTCTCCCCCGAAACCTCCTATAGTCATATTTGTGTACTTTTCTAAATGTACTTTGAAGCTACCGGAAGATTCCTGGGGATCGTTGTGTTGGAGGGTTCCAGCCGGTCAGGAAGGAGACTGACCTGAGGAGGAAGTGCCTCAGCGACGCCCAAACGCCCAGTGCCACGGTCAGATCTTATTGACAATTCAAGAAACACGCTGTGAATTTGCAGGATGTGTTCTCCCGAGCAAACAAACACACTGTGTCCACTAAAGGATCTTTGTAAGCCTCACATGTGGTTGTTGTGGTCACAGAACTGGACGTTGGCTGACCACACGGAGCAGCTCTGAAAGTTCTCAAACGGGTGAAGTCAAGATGAGAAAATGAAAGCGACGCGTCATAATAAATACATCATGACCCAGAACGCTCTGAATGAGACTGACCTTCTTCATGTCTTCTTCATGTCTTCTTCATGTCTTCTTCATGTCTTCTTCATGTCTTCTTCATGTCTTCTTCATGTCTTCTTCATGTCTTCTTCATGTCTTCTTCATGTCTTCTTCATGTCTTCTTCATGTCTTCTGTGCACAGCCGGTCTCCAACTCCACCAGCACTGCCCTCATCGTCCTGGTTGTCATAGCGATCCTTCTGTCCAGCGCCGTCGCTGGAGTTTGGCTCGTCAAAAAGTACATTTGTGGAGGACGGTGAGCGACTGTCCTCAGCTGTGTCCTGTGTCTGTGACTCTGGTGTGGCCCGTCTGTGGCTCGTCTGTGACTCGTCTGTGGCTTGTCTGACTCGTCTGTGGCCCGTCTGTGGCTCATCTGTGACTCGTCTGTGGTTCGTCTGTGACTCGTCTGTGGCTTGTCTGACTCGTCTGTGGCTCGTCTGTGGCTCATCTGTGACTCGTCTGTGGTTCGTCTGTGACTCGTCTGTGGCTTGTCTGACTCGTCTGTGGCCCGTCTGTGGTTCTTCTGTGACTCGTCTGTGGCTCGTCTGTGGTTCGTCTGTGACTCGTCTGTGGCTCGTCTGTGGCTCGTCTGTGGCTCGTCTGTGACTCGTCTGTGGCTCGTCTGTGGCTCGTCTGTGGTTCGTCTGTGACTCGTCTGTGGCTCGTCTGTGACTCGTCTGTGGCTCGTCTGTGGCTCGTCTGTGGCTCGTCTGTGGTTCGTCTGTGGCTCGTCTGTGGCTCGTCTGTGGCTCGTCTGTGACTCGTCTGTGGCTCGTCTGTGGTTCTTCTGTGACTCGTCTGTGGCTCGTCTGTGGCTCGTCTGTGACTCGTCTGTGGCTCGTCTGTGACTCGTCTGTGGCTCGTCTGTGGTTCTTCTGTGACTCGTCTGTGGCTCGTCTGTGACTCGTCTGTGGCTCGTCTGTGGTTCTTCTGTGACTCGTCTGTGGCTCGTCTGTGGCTCGTCTGTGGCTCGTCTGTGACTCGTCTGTGACTCGTCTGTGACTCTGGTCTGTGGCAGGTTCCTGGTGCACAGATACTCTGAGATGAGGGACAACGTAGAAGCAAATCAGATCGAGGGAGTGGACGATGTGGACGATGTGGACACAAACTACTTGGAGACGGGGAAAGCGCGCTACAATGAAAACTCAGATCAGGTATTTCATACATGACACGTGTGTGATGAGGTCACTGACCACACGAGGCTGAAGGGTCAGGAGGTCACACCCTCCTCTGCCCTCACAGAGCTGAAGGGTCAGGAGGTCACACCCTCCTCTGCCCTCACAGAGCTGAAGGGTCAGGAGGTCACACCCTCCTCTGCCCTCACAGAGCTGAAGGGTCAGGGTGAGGCGGGGGACAGTGCACTTGTGCCAGGACAGAGCTTTGATTGACAGCTCTGTGAGGATGAAGGACGGAGGAATTCTTCATATTTAAAGGTGGAATGGACGATTTTTTTCAGCAATTTTTTTTCATCATATTTCCTCGTGGCGTGGACGACCCATTTGTCCTGCCACGTATCAATCATAAAACGCACCTGTCGCTCACCTGCAGCCGCGTCAGGCTCGTCCCCACGTTTCCGCGTGTCTAAGCGCATGGATCTATCATAATATAGTTCCCTCAGTGACGGGACAAAATGAAGACGGAGAAAGACAGTTGGAGCTGACTCAGAAGAGACGGAAATCTACGGGAGATGAGAGATGCGATGTGATCCACGCGCTAATAAACAAGGGAGTGTCTGCAGAGCCGCGGCGCGCGGCAGAAAAAGCCATGTTATTTTTGTTCCGGCCGCGCGCCGCGGGGCTCCGGAAACTGCGCCGCTATTTGACCGCGTTTTAGCGCCGTTTTAGACCGCGCCAGGTTAAGGTTAAGGTTGGGGTTAGCCATGAGGCTATAACGGGCTATAAGGGAAATGCCGCGGTCCCTGAAACTGCGCGGCCATTTGACCGTGCCGCGGCTCTCCGGCCACGGCCAATAAACAAACGCACGTGTGTGTTGTATCAGTCCGCACGGGGGAGTGGCATGAGCACGGGGGAGTGGCATGTGCTCGGGGGAGTGGCATGTGCACGGGGGAGTGGCATGAGCACGGGGGAGTGGCATGTGCACGGGGGAGTGGCATGTGCACGGGGGAGTGGCATGTGCACGGGGGAGTGGCATGAGCACGGGGGAGTGGCATGTGCACGGGGGAGTGGCATGTGCACGGGGGAGTGGCATGTGCACGGGGGAGTGGCATGAGCACGGGGGAGTGGCATGTGCACGGGGGAGTGGCATGAGCACGGGGGAGTGGCATGAGCACGGGGGAGTGGCATGAGCACGGGGGAGTGGCATGAGCACGGGGGAGTGGCATGAGCACGGGGGAGTGGCATGTGCAGGGGGGAGTGGCATGTGCAGGGGGGAGTGGCATGAGCAGGGGGGAGTGGCATGAGCAGGGGGGAGTGGCATGAGCACGGGGGAGTGGCATGTGCACGGGGGAGTGGCATGTGCACGGGGGAGTGGCATGAGCACGGGGGAGTGGCATGAGCACGGGGGAGTGGCATGAGCACGGGGGAGTGGCATGAGCACGGGGGAGTGGCATGAGCACGGGGGAGTGGCATGTGCAGGAGTGGCATGTGCAGGGGGGAGTGGCATGTGCAGGGGGGAGTGGCATGTGCAGGGGGGAGTGGCTTTATGCCGTGACTGCTCCACAAACATGTTTATTATTGTCTTCATGTCACGCACATTGTAACATTGAATCGTTCCATGTATTTTCTGTGTTTCTCCCGCTCTTGGCAGGATCTGCTGGTGTAGCGATGCTAACAGAAGCTAACAGAAGCTAACAGAAGCTAACAGAAGCTAACAGAAGCTAACAGAAGCTAACAGAAGCTAACCCCGGTGCTCCAGCTCCTGCACATGAACGTCTGCGTCTGAGAGGAATGGAATGATCGTCCAAAGGAGATGAAGAACAAGAGAAGGAGGAAGAGGAGCAGAAGAACAGATGAAATCTTTGTGTGGAATATTGAGGCAGAATTATGATGGAAACACAGCGTGTCATTGACCTGAGATATTGGTCAGAAATATGGTTATTATATTAGAACTTTTGCTTTCACAGTTTTCTGAGGTTTTCATTGATTTCATGGATATATTTTAACTTTTTTTGGACCTGTCAAAAGTCAGTCCCCCAGCTCGGTGGTCCTGACCAGGCCGAGCTCCAGGTCCTGCCCTGCCCTGTCCTGCCCTGCCCTGTCCTCAGGACGGGTTTGACCCCAGAGGCTCTGGTGGTTCAAGGGTGAAATTCCCTGTGATGATGAATAAACTTCAGATGTTTTATTCAGACGTTTGAACTATTTTAATTCACTTCAAATCATTTTTAAAATCCTCATTCGTTTCCAGTAGTCCTCAGCTCTGGCCGTCTCGTCCCGTCTCGTCCCGTCCCGTCTCGTCCCGTCCCGTCTCGTCACGTTTCGTCACGTCCCGTCCCGTCACGTCCCGTCTCATCTCGTCCCGTCTCGTCACGTCTCATCTCGTCCCGTCACGTCCCGTCACGTTTCGTCACGTCACGTCTCGTCACGTCCCGTCTCGTCCCGTCCCGTCTCGTCACGTTTCGTCACGTCCCGTCACGTCCCGTCTCATCTCGTCCCGTCACGTCATGTTTCGTCTCGTCTCGTCCCGTCTCGTCCCGTCTCATCTCGTCCCGTCACGTCACGTCACGTTTCGTCACGTCACGTCCCGTCACGTCCCGTTTCGTCTCGTCCCGTTTCGTCACGTCTCGTCCCGTCTCATCTCGTCCCGTCCCGTCTCATCTCGTCCCGTCTCATCTCGTCCCGTCTCGTCACGTCATGTTTCGTCACGTCCCGTCTCGTCCCGTCTCGTCTCGTCCCGTCTCGTCCCGTCTCATCTCGTCCCGTCACGTCCCGTCACGTTTCGTCACGTCACGTCCCGTCTCGTCACGTCCCGTTTCGTCTCGTCCCGTTTCGTCACGTTTCGTCACGTCTCGTCCCGTCTCATCTCGTCCCGTCCCGTCTCATCTCGTCCCGTCTCATCTCGTCCCGTCCCGTCACGTCCCGTCACGTTTCGTCACGTCCCGTCACGTCCCGTTTCGTCTCGTCCCGTTTCGTCACGTTTCGTCCCGTCTCGTCCCGTCTCATCTCGTCCCGTCCCGTCTCATCTCGTCCCGTCTCATCTCGTCCCGTCTCGTCACGTCATGTTTCGTCACGTCCCATCTCGTCTCGTCTCGTCTCGTCCCGTCTCGTCCCGTCTCATCTCGTCCCGTCACGTCTCGTCACGTCCCGTTTCGTCTCGTCCCGTTTCGTCACGTTTCGTCACGTCTCGTCCCGTCTCATCTCGTCCCGTCCCGTCTCATCTCGTCCCGTCTCATCTCGTCCCGTCCCGTCTCATCCCGTCACGTCCCGTCACGTTTCGTCACGTCCCGTCTCGTCCCGTCTCGTCACGTCCCGTCTCGTCCCGTCTCGTCACGTCCCGTCCCGTCACGTCCCGTCTCGTCCCGTCTCGTCCCGTCCCGTCTCGTCCCGTCTCGTCCCATCTCGTCCCGTCACGTCCCGTCCCGTCTCGTCCCGTCCCGTCTCGTCCCATCTCGTCCCGTCCCGTCACGTTTCGTCACGTCCCGTCTCGTCACGTCCCGTCACGTCACGTCCCATCTCGTCCCGTCTCGTCCCGTCTCGTCACGTCCCGTCTCGTCACGTCCCGTCTCGTCCCGTCTCGTCACGTCCCGTCTCGTCCCGTCTCGTCACGTCCCGTCACGTCCCGTCCCGTCTCGTCACGTCCCGTCTCGTCTCGTCACGTCCCGTTTCGTCTCGTCCCGTTTCGTCACGTTTCGTCACGTCTCGTCTCGTCCCGTCTCATCTCGTCCCGTCTCGTCACGTTTCGTCACGTCCCGTCTCATCCCGTCACGTCCCGTCACGTTTCGTCACGTCCCGTCTCGTCCCGTCTCGTCCCGTCTCGTCACGTCCCGTCTCGTCACGTCCCGTCTCGTCCCGTCTCGTCACGTCCCGTCTCGTCCCGTCTCGTCATGTCCCGTTTCGTCTCGTCACGTCTCGTCCCGTCTCGTCCCGTCCCGTCTCGTCTCGTCCCGTCCCGTCTCGTCCCATCTCGTCCCGTCACGTTTCGTCACGTCCCGTCTCGTCACGTCCCGTTTCGTCTCGTCCCGTTTCGTCCCGTTTCGTCACGTCTCGTCTCGTCCCGTCTCATCTCGTCCCGTCCCGTCTCATCTCGTCTCATCTCGTCCCGTCTCGTCACGTTTCGTCACGTCCCGTCTCATCCCGTCCCGTCACGTTTCGTCACGTCACGTCCCATCTCGTCCCGTCTCGTCCCGTCACGTCCCGTCTCGTCCCGTTTCGTCACGTCTCGTCCCGTCTCATCTCGTCCCGTCTCATCTCGTCCCGTCTCATCTCGTCCCGTCCCGTCTCATCCCGTCACGTCCCGTCACGTTTCGTCACGTCCCGTCACGTTTCGTCTCGTCCCGTCTCGTCACGTCCCGTCTCGTCCCGTCTCGTCACGTCCCGTCTCGTCTCGTCACGTCCCGTCTCGTCCCGTCTCGTCACGTCCCGTCCCGTCTCGTCACGTCCCGTCTCGTCCCGTCTCGTCCCGTCTCGTCCCGTCTCGTCCCATCTCGTCCCGTCACGTCCCGTCTCGTCCCGTCCCGTCTCGTCCCATCTCGTCCCGTCCCGTCACGTCCCGTTTCGTCTCGTCCCGTTTCGTCACGTTTCGTCACGTCTCGTCCCGTCTCATCTCGTCCCGTCTCGTCACGTTTCGTCACGTCCCGTCTCATCCCGTCACGTCCCGTCACGTTTCGTCACGTCACGTCCCATCTCGTCCCGTCTCGTCCCGTCACGTCCCGTCTCGTCCCGTCTCGTCACGTCCCGTCTCGTCCCGTCTCGTCACGTCCCGTCTCGTCCCGTCTCGTCATGTCCCGTTTCGTCTCGTCACGTCTCGTCACGTCTCGTCCCGTCCCGTCTCGTCTCGTCCCGTCCCGTCTCGTCCCATCTCGTCCCGTCACGTTTCGTCACGTCCCGTCTCGTCACGTCCCGTTTCGTCTCGTCCCGTTTCGTCCCGTTTCGTCACGTCTCGTCTCGTCCCGTCTCATCTCGTCCCGTCTCGTCCCGTCTCATCTCGTCTCATCTCGTCCCGTCACGTTTCGTCACGTCCCGTCTCATCCCGTCCCGTCACGTTTTGTCACGTCACGTCCCATCTCGTCCCGTCTCGTCCCGTCACGTCCCGTCTCGTCCCGTCTCATCACGTCCCGTCCCGTCTCGTCACGTCCCGTCTCGTCCCGTCTCGTCACGTCCCGTCTCGTCCCGTCACGTCCCGTCACGTTTCGTCACGTCCCATCTCGTCCCGTCTCGTCCCGTCACGTCCCGTCTCGTCCCGTCTCATCACGTCCCGTCTCGTCCCGTCCCGTCACGTCCCGTCTCGTCCCGTCTCGTCCCGTCTCGTCACGTCCCGTCTCGTCCCGTCTCGTCACGTCCCGTCTCGTCCCGTCACGTCCCGTCCCGTCTCGTCACGTCCCGTCTCGTCTCGTCACGTCCCGTTTCGTCTCGTCACGTCTCGTCCCGTCTCGTCCCGTCTCGTCCCGTCTCGTCACGTCCCGTCTCGTCCCGTCTCGTCACGTCCCGTCTCGTCCCGTCTCATCTCGTCCCGTCTCGTCCCGTCACGTCCCGTCCCGTCTCGTCACGTCCCGTCTCGTCTCGTCACGTCCCGTTTCGTCTCGTCACGTCCCGTCTCGTCCCGTCCCGTCTCGTCCCGTCTCGTCACGTCCCGTCTCGTCCCGTCTCGTCATGTCCCGTTTCGTCTCGTCACGTCTCGTCACGTCTCGTCCCGTCCCGTCTCGTCTCGTCCCGTCCCGTCTCGTCCCATCTCGTCCCGTCACGTTTCGTCACGTCCCGTCTCGTCTCGTCACGTCCCGTTTCGTCTCGTCCCGTTTCGTCCCGTTTCGTCACGTCTCGTCTCGTCCCGTCTCATCTCGTCCCGTCTCGTCCCGTCTCATCTCGTCTCATCTCGTCCCGTCACGTTTCGTCACGTCCCGTCTCATCCCGTCCCGTCACGTTTTGTCACGTCACGTCCCATCTCGTCCCGTCTCGTCCCGTCACGTCCCGTCTCGTCCCGTCTCATCACGTCCCGTCCCGTCTCGTCACGTCCCGTCTCGTCCCGTCTTGTCCCGTCTCGTCACGTCCCGTCCCGTCTCGTCCCGTCTCGTCACGTCCCGTCTCGTCCCGTCACGTCCCGTCCCGTCTCGTCACGTCCCGTCTCGTCTCGTCACGTCCCGTTTCGTCTCGTCACGTCTCGTCACGTCTCGTCCCGTCTCGTCCCGTCTCGTCACGTCCCGTCTCGTCCCGTCTCGTCACGTCCCGTCTCGTCCCGTCACGTCCCGTCACGTTTCGTCACGTCCCATCTCGTCCCGTCTCGTCCCGTCATGTCCCGTCTCGTCCCGTCTCATCACGTCCCGTCTCGTCCCGTCCCGTCACGTCCCGTCTCGTCCCGTCTCGTCCCGTCTCGTCACGTCCCGTCTCGTCCCGTCTCGTCACGTCCCGTCTCGTCCCGTCACGTCCCGTCCCGTCTCGTCACGTCCCGTCTCGTCTCGTCACGTCCCGTTTCGTCTCGTCACGTCTCGTCCCGTCTCGTCCCGTCTCGTCCCGTCTCGTCACGTCCCGTCTCGTCCCGTCTCGTCACGTCCCGTCTCGTCCCGTCTCATCTCGTCCCGTCTCGTCCCGTCACGTCCCGTCTCGTCACGTCCCGTCTCGTCTCGTCACGTCCCGTTTCGTCTCGTCACGTCCCGTCCCGTCCCGTCTCATCTCGTCTCATCTCGTCCCGTCTCGTCACGTTTCGTCACGTCCCGTCTCATCCCGTCCCGTCACGTTTCGTCACGTCACGTCCCATCTCGTCCCGTCTCGTCCCGTCACGTCCCGTCTCGTCCCGTTTCGTCACGTCTCGTCCCGTCTCATCTCGTCCCGTCTCATCTCGTCCCGTCTCATCTCGTCCCGTCCCGTCTCATCCCGTCACGTCCCGTCACGTTTCGTCACGTCCCGTCACGTTTCGTCTCGTCCCGTCTCGTCACGTCCCGTCTCGTCCCGTCTCGTCACGTCCCGTCTCGTCCCGTCTCGTCACGTCCCGTCTCGTCCCGTCTCGTCACGTCCCGTCCCGTCTCGTCACGTCCCGTCTCGTCCCGTCTCGTCCCGTCTCGTCCCGTCTCGTCCCATCTCGTCCCGTCACGTCCCGTCTCGTCCCGTCCCGTCTCGTCCCATCTCGTCCCGTCTCGTCCCGTTTCGTCACGTTTCGTCACGTCTCGTCCCGTCTCATCTCGTCCCGTCTCGTCACGTTTCGTCACGTCCCGTCTCATCCCGTCACGTCCCGTCACGTTTCGTCACGTCACGTCCCATCTCGTCCCGTCTCGTCCCGTCACGTCCCGTCTCGTCCCGTCTCGTCACGTCCCGTCTCGTCCCGTCTCGTCACGTCCCGTCTCGTCCCGTCTCGTCATGTCCCGTTTCGTCTCGTCACGTCTCGTCACGTCTCGTCCCGTCCCGTCTCGTCCCGTCCCGTCTCGTCCCATCTCGTCCCGTCACGTTTCGTCACGTCCCGTCTCGTCTCGTCACGTCCCGTTTCGTCTCGTCCCGTTTCGTCCCGTTTCGTCACGTCTCGTCTCGTCCCGTCTCATCTCGTCCCGTCTCGTCCCGTCTCATCTCGTCTCATCTCGTCCCGTCACGTTTCGTCACGTCCCGTCTCATCCCGTCCCGTCACGTTTTGTCACGTCACGTCCCATCTCGTCCCGTCTCGTCCCGTCACGTCCCGTCTCGTCCCGTCTCATCACGTCCCGTCCCGTCTCGTCACGTCCCGTCTCGTCCCGTCTTGTCCCGTCTCGTCACGTCCCGTCCCGTCTCGTCCCGTCTCGTCTCGTCACGTCCCGTCTCGTCCCGTCACGTCCCGTCCCGTCTCGTCACGTCCCGTCTCGTCTCGTCACGTCCCGTTTCGTCTCGTCACGTCTCGTCACGTCTCGTCCCGTCTCGTCCCGTCTCGTCACGTCCCGTCTCGTCCCGTCTCGTCACGTCCCGTCTCGTCCCGTCACGTCCCGTCACGTTTCGTCACGTCCCATCTCGTCCCGTCTCGTCCCGTCACGTCCCGTCTCGTCCCGTCTCATCACGTCCCGTCTCGTCCCGTCCCGTCACGTCCCGTCTCGTCCCGTCTCGTCCCGTCTCGTCACGTCCCGTCTCGTCCCGTCTCGTCACGTCCCGTCTCGTCCCGTCACGTCCCGTCCCGTCTCGTCACGTCCCGTCTCGTCCCGTCACGTCCCGTTTCGTCTCGTCACGTCCCGTCTCGTCACGTCCCGTTTCGTCTCGTCACGTCTCGTCCCGTCTCGTCACGTCCCGTCTCGTCCCGTCACGTCCCGTCCCGTCTCGTCACGTCCCGTCTCGTCTCGTCACGTCCCGTTTCGTCTCGTCACGTCTCGTCCCGTCTCGTCCCGTCTCGTCCCGTCTCGTCACGTCCCGTCTCGTCCCGTCTCGTCACGTCCCGTCTCGTCCCGTCTCATCTCGTCCCGTCTCTCTTTTTAGAGAGTGTGAACTTGAAACACTTGAATTTTTGCCAAACACTTTTATTGTTTCTTATTTTCAGAGTGACTTCACGTCGAGTTCAACCTCCTGCTTTTCAAATGACCCGTGTTCTCGTGTTCCGGCCCGTGTTCTCGTGTTCCGGCCCGTGTTCTCGTGTTCCGGCCCGTGTTCTCGTGTTCCGGCCCGTGTTCTCGTGTTCCGGCCCGTGTTCTGGCCCGTGTTCCGGCCCGTGTTCTCGTGTTCCGGCCCGTGTTCTGGCCCGTGTTCTGGCCCGTGTTCTCGTGTTCCGGCCCGTGTTCCGGCCCGTGTTCTCGTGTTCCGGCCCGTGTTCTCGTGTTCCGGCCCGTGTTCTCGTGTTCCGGCCCGTGTTCTGGCCCGTGTTCCGGCCCGTGTTCTCGTGTTCCGGCCCGTGTTCTCGTGTTCCGGCCCGTGTTCTCGTGTTCCGGCCCGTGTTCTCGTGTTCCGGCCCGTGTTCTCGTGTTCCGGCCCGTGTTCCGGCCCGTGTTCTCGTGTTCCGGCCCGTGTTCTCGTGTTCCGGCCCGTGTTCTGGCCCGTGTTCTCGTGTTCCGGCCCGTGTTCTCGTGTTCCGGCCCGTGTTCTCGTGTTCCGGCCCGTGTTCTCGTGTTCCGGCCCGTGTTCTCGTGTTCCGGCCCGTGTTCTCGTGTTCCGGCCCGTGTTCCGGCCCGTGTTCTCGTGTTCCGGCCCGTGTTCTCGTGTTCCGGCCCGTGTTCTCGTGTTCCGGCCCGTGTTCCGGCCCGTGTTCTCGTGTTCCGGCCCGTGTTCTCGTGTTCTGGCCCGTGTTCTCGTGTTCCGGCCCGTGTTCTCGTGTTCCGGCCCGTGTTCTGGCCCGTGTTCTGGCCCGTGTTCTCGTGTTCCGGCCCGTGTTCTCGTGTTCCGGCCCGTGTTCTCGTGTTCCGGCCCGTGTTCTCGTGTTCCGGCCCGTGTTCTCGTGTTCCGGCCCGTGTTCTGGCCCGTGTTCCGGCCCGTGTTCTCGTGTTCCGGCCCGTGTTCTCGTGTTCCGGCCCGTGTTCCGGCCCGTGTTCTCGTGTTCCGGCCCGTGTTCTCGTGTTCCGGCCCGTGTTCTCGTGTTCCGGCCTGTGTTCTCGTGTTCCGGCCCGTGTTCTCGTGTTCCGGCCCGTGTTCCGGCCCGTGTTCTCGTGTTCCGGCCCGTGTTCTCGTGTTCCGGCCCGTGTTCTGGCCCGTGTTCTCGTGTTCCGGCCCGTGTTCTCGTGTTCCGGCCCGTGTTCTCGTGTTCCGGCCCGTGTTCTCGTGTTCCGGCCCGTGTTCTCGTGTTCCGGCCCGTGTTCTCGTGTTCCGGCCCGTGTTCTCGTGTTCTGGCCCGTGTTCTCGTGTTCCGGCCCGTGTTCTCGTGTTCCGGCCCGTGTTCTGGCCCGTGTTCTGGCCCGTGTTCTCGTGTTCCGGCCCGTGTTCTCGTGTTCCGGCCCGTGTTCTCGTGTTCCGGCCCGTGTTCTCGTGTTCCGGCCCGTGTTCTCGTGTTCCGGCCCGTGTTCTGGCCCGTGTTCCGGCCCGTGTTCTCGTGTTCCGGCCCGTGTTCTCGTGTTCCGGCCCGTGTTCTCGTGTTCCGGCCCGTGTTCTCGTGTTCCGGCCCGTGTTCTCGTGTTCCGGCCCGTGTTCTCGTGTTCCGGCCCGTGTTCCGGCCCGTGTTCTCGTGTTCCGGCCCGTGTTCTCGTGTTCCGGCCCGTGTTCTGGCCCGTGTTCTCGTGTTCCGGCCCGTGTTCTCGTGTTCCGGCCCGTGTTCTCGTGTTCCGGCCCGTGTTCTCGTGTTCCGGCCCGTGTTCTCGTGTTCCGGCCCGTGTTCTCGTGTTCCGGCCCGTGTTCCGGCCCGTGTTCTCGTGTTCCGGCCCGTGTTCTCGTGTTCCGGCCCGTGTTCCGGCCCGTGTTCTCGTGTTCCGGCCCGTGTTCTCGTGTTCCGGCCCGTGTTCTCGTGTTCCGGCCTGTGTTCTCGTGTTCCGGCCCGTGTTCTCGTGTTCCGGCCCGTGTTCTCGTGTTCCGGCCCGTGTTCCGGCCCGTGTTCTCGTGTTCCGGCCCGTGTTCTCGTGTTCCGGCCCGTGTTCCGGCCCGTGTTCTCGTGTTCCGGCCCGTGTTCTCGTGTTCCGGCCCGTGTTCTCGTGTTCCGGCCCGTGTTCTCGTGTTCCGGCCCGTGTTCTGGCCCGTGTTCCGGCCCGTGTTCTCGTGTTCCGGCCCGTGTTCTCGTGTTCCGGCCCGTGTTCTCGTGTTCCGGCCCGTGTTCTCGTGTTCCGGCCCGTGTTCTCGTGTTCCGGCCCATAGCAGTGAGAATATGTACAATCACAAAGAAAGTGTGATTATTAGAACTATTTGAATGTTCTCAAAATGATAACCAGACAATAACATATTGTATCGCGCGATGGGACTCATTATATTTGGATAAATCACTGATAAATACACAATTATGTGCAATATTCCTTTCAGAAAGTGTTAAAACATCAGGATTGTTCAATGCTGTACATGAAAAGTCCTGTAACTTATACTTCTGATGCTTCTAAATGCAAATATCAGATCCACTAATGACATTTGTATCAAGTACTGTGTTGTGTATAATCATTAATTCAGACGATTTGCATCTCAAATACATATTTAGGATTAAAACGCACAAATTTAGGTGGGAAAATGTAGCTAATTGGAATCTTGTGCTAAATACTTGTGTAGGATTCATTGGCGTTTAAGTATCAGACTAAAGTCGTATTCATGTGTCAAATATTATTTTAATTACACTGATATTTGCATCAAGAACCATTAGAACAGAAGTGTGTCGATCTCTCACTGATGTGTGGCCTTTGTTTTCTGTTTCAAACGTGAGGGGCGGGGCTAAAGAGGCGTGAGGGGAGGGGCCAAAGAGGCGTGAGGGGCGGGGCCAAAGAGGCGTGAGGGGCGGGGCTAAAGAGGCGTGAGGGGCGGGGCTAAAGAGGCGTGAGGGGCGGGGCTAAAGAGGCGTGAGGGGAGGGGCCAAAGAGGCGTGAGGGGCGGGGCCAAAGAGGCGTGAGGGGCGGGGCTAAAGAAGCGTGAGGGGAGGGGCTAAAGAGGCGACGGACCTGCTCCCATAAAGTCCTCTTGTGCTCTTCAGGTGAGAACGGCTCCTTTGAAGACGATACTCTATAAGATAAGATATTCCTTTATTGTCCCACATGGGGAAATTTCATTGTTGCAACACAGGTAGATCCAGAGGTAGATCCAGAAGAACAGATCACTTATAGGAAGTCTGAAAAACACTTTCAGTAGAAGATCTCCTATAAATAAATAAAAACTCCCATAGACAAATAAATAAATAAATAAATACCATTGCATGTGATCATGACAGTAATTGCACATGAATATGTGTCACGACAGCACATAGATTGCACATGAATTGCACAGTAATTCCAACAGCAATTGCACATATGACAGAATTGCACATCAGTATTAGGTTAGGTCAGTATTACGAGTGTTCAGTACTAACAGTTTTTGTTATTAAGTCTGACAGCAGCAGGAAGGAAAGACCTACGGAACCTTTCCTTCACACATCGAGGGTGGATCAGTCTCTCACTGAAGCTGCTCTCCAGAGCGGACAGAGTGTCCTGCAGGGGACAGAGTGTCCTGCAGGGGACAGAGTGTCCTGCAGGGGGTGACACTCATGGTCCAGCATAGATGTGAATCTAGCCAGGACCCTCCTGTCCCCCACCTCCTGCACCGAGTCCAGAGCACAGCCCAGGACGGAGCTGGACTTCTTGATGACTCTGTCCAGCCTCTTCCTCTCCCTCTCTGTGATGCTGCTGCTCCAGCAGGCCACACCTACAGGAGCTGATGCCACCACAGAGTCAGAGAAGGTCTTCAGGAGCAGCCCTGTCACTCCAAAAGACCTGAGTCTCCTCAGGAGGTAGAGCCGACTCTGGCTCCTCCTGTACAGTGCGTCTGTGTTATGAGTCCAGTCCAGTTTGTGGTTCAGATGAACACCAGGTACTTGTATGAGTCACTCTCTGAATGTCCCGTCCCTGGATGTTCACTGGTGAGGGGGCAATGGGGTGGCGTCTGCGGAAATCCACCACCATCTCCTTGGTCTTCCCCGCGTTGATGAGGAGGTGGTTCCGCTGACACCAGTCCACAAAGTCCTGCGCCAGTCCTGTGAGAAGCTGGTCTTGTGCAGGACGTGTGAAGGTCGTGTGCAGGACGTGTGCAGGATGTTTGAAGGTCGTGTGCAGGATGTTTGAAGGTTGTGTGCAAGGACGTGTGAAGGTCGTGTGCAAGGACGTGTGAAGGTCGTGTGCAAGGACGTGTGAAGGTCGTGTGCAGGACGTGTGAAGGTCGTGTGCAGGACGTGTGAAGGTCGTGTGCAGGACGTGTGAAGGTCGTGTGCAGGACGTGTGCAGGTCCTGTGCAGGACGTGTGAAGGTCATGTGCAGGACGTGTGAAGGGCGTGTGAAGGTTGTGTGCAGGACGTGTGCAGGTCCTGTGCAGGACGTGTGAAGGTCGTGTGCAGGACATGTGAAGGTCGTGTGCAAGGACGTGTGAAGGTCGTGTGCAGGACGTGAAGGTCGTGTGCAGGACGTGTGCAGGTCCTGTGCAGGACGTGTGAAGGTCATGTGCAGGACGTGTGAAGGTCGTGTGCAGTGCGTGTGAAGGTTGTGTGCAGGACGTGTGCAGGTCCTGTGCAGGACGTGTGAAGGTCGTGTGCAGGACATGTGAAGGTCGTGTGCAAGGACGTGTGAAGGTCGTGTGCAGGACGTGTGAAGGTCGTGTGCAGGACGTGAAGGTCGTGTGCAGGACGTGAAGGTCGTGTGCAGGACGTGTGAAGGTCGTGTGCAGGTCGTGTGCAGGACGTGTGAAGGTCGTGTGCAGGACGTGTGAAGGACGTTTGCACTGTAACTACAGATCTGTGAAGAGTTTCTGTCAATTCTTATCTTAGACATTATGTTAAGCTTTTATTCTGAAAAGTTGGGGCCATGAGTTTTTGACTTTCCATTTGTTCTTGTTTCACTCGTTTGTTGTAAAAAGTTGGACCTGAGGTGAACTTCTCTGCATTAAATAGTTTTGTAACATGTTATTGAATGGAAATATTTCATCAGAATTAAAACTTCTCTTTTACAACCAAAGTGTGCGAGTCATTTAAGACGTGCCCCAAACCAATCGTGCAAAAAGTGTTTCATATTTTATAACTTTAGCGTTTCTGACAATTACTCATAGCTGAAAGTATTATTTTGAACACTTTATTGAACAAAAACAATACTTAATAGATGTCAAGTTTCCCAAAGGAGACTTGGGATCAATTATATTTTTAACTCAATTTACTAACAGTATTCTAAGGATCACCTTAGATCTATGAAACACCGCAGTAGATCTAAAACAGCCGCATTTTAGCTAACGTGGCCTTAAATAATGTTTAAATCTGTTCATAATGCTGCTTCAGTCATAGTTTAATAATGTTTAAATGCTGCTTCAGTCATAGTTTAATAATGTTTAAATGCTGCTTCAGTCATAGTTTAATAATGTTTAAATGCTGCTTCAGTCATAGTTTAATAATGTTTAAATGCTGCTTCTGTCATAGTTTAATAATGTTTAAATGCTGCTTCAGTCATAGTTTAATAATGTTTAAATGCTGCTTCAGTCATAGTTTAATAATGTTTAAATGCTGCTTCAGTCATAGTTTAATAATGTTTAAATGCTGCTTCTGTCATAGTTTAATAATGTTTAAATGCTGCTTCAGTCATAGTTTAATAATGTTTAAATGCTGCTTCTGTCATAGTTTAATAATGTTTAAATGCTGCTTCTGTCATAGTTTAATAATGTTTAAATGCTGCTTCTGTCATAGTTTAATAATGTTTAAATGCTGCTTCAGTCATAGTTTAATAATGTTTAAATGCTGCTTCAGTCATAGTTTAATAATGTTTAAATGCTGCTTCAGTCATAGTTTAATAATGTTTAAATGCTGCTTCAGTCATAGTTTAATAATGTTTAAATGCTGCTTCTGTCATAGTTTAATAATGTTTAAATGCTGCTTCTGTCATAGTTTAATAATGTTTAAATGCTGCTTCAGTCATAGTTTAATGTTTAAATGCTGCTTCTGTCATAGTTTAATAATGTTTAAATGCTGCTTCTGTCATAGTTTAATAATGTTTAAATGCTGCTTCAGTCATAGTTTAATAATGTTTAAATGCTGCTTCTGTCATAGTTTAATAATGTTTAAATGCTGCTTCAGTCATAGTTTAATAATGTTTAAATGCTGCTTCTGTCATAGTTTAATAATGTTTAAATGCTGCTTCTGTCATAGTTTAATAATGTTTAAATGCTGCTTCTGTCATAGTTTAATAATGTTTAAATGCTGCTTCAGTCATAGTTTAATAATGTTTAAATGCTGCTTCAGTCATAGTTTAATAATGTTTAAATGCTGCTTCAGTCATAGTTTAATAATGTTTAAATGCTGCTTCAGTCATAGTTTAATGTTTAAATGCTGCTTCTGTCATAGTTTAATAATGTTTAAATGCTGCTTCTGTCATAGTTTAATAATGTTTAAATGCTGCTTCAGTCATAGTTTAATAATGTTTAAATGCTGCTTCAGTCATAGTTTAATAATGTTTAAATGCTGCTTCTGTCATAGTTTAATAATGTTTAAATGCTGCTTCAGTCATAGTTTAATAATGTTTAAATGCTGCTTCTGTCATAGTTTAATAATGTTTAAATGCTGCTTCAGTCATAGTTTAATAATGTTTAAATGCTGCTTCTGTCATAGTTTAATAATGTTTAAATGCTGCTTCAGTCATAGTTTAATAATGTTTAAATGCTGCTTCTGTCATAGTTTAATAATGTTTAAATGCTGCTTCAGTCATAGTTTAATGTTTAAATGCTGCTTCTGTCATAGTTTAATAATGTTTAAATGCTGCTTCTGTCATAGTTTAATAATGTTTAAATGCTGCTTCAGTCATAGTTTAATGTTTAAATGCTGCTTCAGTCATAGTTTAATAATGTTTAAATGCTGCTTCTGTCATAGTTTAATAATGTTTAAATGCTGCTTCAGTCATAGTTTAATGTTTAAATGCTGCTTCAGTCATAGTTTAATGTTTAAATGCTGCTTCTGTCATAGTTTAATAATGTTTAAATGCTGCTTCTGTCATAGTTTAATAATGTTTAAATGCTGCTTCTGTCATAGTTTAATAATGTTTAAATGCTGCTTCTGTCATAGTTTAATAATGTTTAAATGCTGCTTCAGTCATAGTTTAATAATGTTTAAATGCTGCTTCTGTCATAGTTTAATAATGTTTAAATGCTGCTTCAGTCATAGTTTAATAATGTTTAAATGCTGCTTCTGTCATAGTTTAATAATGTTTAAATGCTGCTTCAGTCATAGTTTAATAATGTTTAAATGCTGCTTCTGTCATAGTTTAATAATGTTTAAATGCTGCTTCAGTCATAGTTTAATAATGTTTAAATGCTGCTTCTGTCATAGTTTAATAATGTTTAAATGCTGCTTCAGTCATAGTTTAATAATGTTTAAATGCTGCTTCAGTCATAGTTTAATGTTTAAATGCTGCTTCTGTCATAGTTTAATAATGTTTAAATGCTGCTTCAGTCATAGTTTAATAATGTTTAAATGCTGCTTCTGTCATAGTTTAATAATGTTTAAATGCTGCTTCAGTCATAGTTTAATGTTTAAATGCTGCTTCAGTCATAGTTTAATAATGTTTAAATGCTGCTTCAGTCATAGTTTAATAATGTTTAAATGCTGCTTCTGTCATAGTTTAATAATGTTTAAATGCTGCTTCAGTCATAGTTTAATAATGTTTAAATGCTGCTTCTGTCATAGTTTAATAATGTTTAAATGCTGCTTCTGTCATAGTTTAATAATGTTTAAATGCTGCTTCAGTCATAGTTTAATGTTTAAATGCTGCTTCTGTCATAGTTTAATAATGTTTAAATGCTGCTTCTGTCATAGTTTAATAATGTTTAAATGCTGCTTCAGTCATAGTTTAATGTTTAAATGCTGCTTCAGTCATAGTTTAATAATGTTTAAATGCTGCTTCTGTCATAGTTTAATAATGTTTAAATGCTGCTTCAGTCATAGTTTAATGTTTAAATGCTGCTTCAGTCATAGTTTAATGTTTAAATGCTGCTTCTGTCATAGTTTAATAATGTTTAAATGCTGCTTCAGTCATAGTTTAATGTTTAAATGCTGCTTCTGTCATAGTTTCTTTAATCATGTTTTAATCATGTTTTTATGCTGCTTTTGTCCTGTCTCCGTGAGTTCTGTTGTCACGTGACCTGCTGCACGTGACCAGCAGGTGGCGCTGCTCTCTAACTTCTTCCGGAAGTTTCTTTTTGAATCTGAAGCTAGCTGCATGGCTAGCTGTTATTAGCACTACGTGACTGCAAATGTCAATAGTTTGTCTTTTACACTTTTTTATGTAATATTTAGCCTTTGCTATATTCATCAGGGCAACGATGTAGCGCATCACGACATTACGGTGAGGTCACGTGTCCATTAAAGACAAACGTTTTCTTTAGTGTCATTTCTGTTCGTCTTTGGTGATGCTAACCATGCTAACCCGTTAGCCTTTTCCACTTGACACGTTTGATACTTTAGCATCTTATTCTTTATTCATGACCTAAAAACTGTCACACAAGTGTTCTCATAACGAGGTTTATGTGTTTAGTTCTTTATTACGTGTTTAGTTCTTTATTACGTGTTTAGTCTTCATTACGTGTTTAGTTCTTCATTACGTGTTTAGTTCTTTATTACGTGTTTAGTTCTTTATTACGTGTTTAGTTCTTTATTACGTGTTTAGTCTTCATTACGTGTTTAGTTCTTTATTACGTGTTTAGTTCTTTATTACGTGTTTAGTTCTTTATTACGTGTTTAGTCTTCATTACGTGTTTAGTTCTTTATTACGTGTTTAGTCTTCATTACGTGTTTAGTTCTTTATTACGTGTTTAGTTCTTTATTACGTGTTTAGTTCTTTATTACGTGTTTAGTTCTTCATTACGTGTTTAGTTCTTTATTACGTGTTTAGTCTTCATTACATGTTTAGTTCTTTATTACGTGTTTAGTCTTCATTACGTGTTTAGTTCTTTATTACGTGTTTAGTCTTCATTACGTGTTTAGTTCTTTATTACGTGTTTAGTTCTTTATTACGTGTTTAGTCTTCATTACGTGTTTAGTTCTTTATTACGTGTTTAGTCTTCATTACGTGTTTAGTTCTTTATTACGTGTTTAGTTCTTTATTACGTGTTTAGTTCTTTATTACGTGTTTAGTTCTTTATTACGTGTTTAGTTCTTTATTACGTGTTTAGTCTTCATTACATGTTTAGTTCTTTATTACGTGTTTAGTTCTTTATTACGTGTTTAGTTCTTTATTACGTGTTTAGTCTTCATTACGTGTTTAGTTCTTTATTACGTGTTTAGTTCTTTATTACGTGTTTAGTTCTTTATTACGTGTTTAGTCTTCATTACGTGTTTAGTTCTTTATTACGTGTTTAGTCTTCATTACATGTTTAGTTCTTTATTACGTGTTTAGTTCTTTATTACATGTTTAGTTCTTTATTACGTGTTTAGTCTTCATTACGTGTTTAGTCTTCATTATGTGTTTAGTTCTTTATTACGTGTTTAGTTCTTTATTACGTGTTTAGTTCTTTATTACGTGTTTAGTTCTTTATTACGTGTTTAGTCTTCATTACGTGTTTAGTTCTTTATTACGTGTTTAGTTCTTTATTACGTGTTTAGTCTTCATTACGTGTTTAGTTCTTTATTACGTGTTTAGTTCTTTATTACGTGTTTAGTTCTTTATTACGTGTTTAGTTCTTTATTACGTGTTTAGTCTTCATTACGTGTTTAGTTCTTTATTACGTGTTTAGTTCTTTATTACGTGTTTAGTTCTTTATTACGTGTTTAGTTCTTTATTACGTGTTTAGTTCTTTATTACGTGTTTAGTCTTCATTACGTGTTTAGTTCTTTATTACGTGTTTAGTTCTTTATTACGTGTTTAGTTCTTTATTACGTGTTTAGTTCTTTATTACGTGTTTAGTCTTCATTACGTGTTTAGTTCTTTATTACGTGTTTAGTTCTTTATTACGTGTTTAGTTCTTTATTACGTGTTTAGTTCTTTATTACGTGTTTAGTCTTCATTACGTGTTTAGTCTTCATTACGTGTTTAGTTCTTTATTACGTGTTTAGTTCTTTATTACGTGTTTAGTTCTTTATTACGTGTTTAGTTCTTTATTACGTGTTTAGTTCTTTATTACGTGTTTAGTTCTTTATTACGTGTTTAGTCTTCATTACGTGTTTAGTTCTTTATTACGTGTTTAGTTCTTTATTACGTGTTTAGTTCTTTATTACGTGTTTAGTTCTTTATTACGTGTTTAGTCTTCATTACGTGTTTAGTTCTTTATTACGTGTTTAGTTCTTTATTACGTGTTTAGTCTTCATTACGTGTTTAGTTCTTTATTACGTGTTTAGTTCTTTATTACGTGTTTAGTTCTTTATTACGTGTTTAGTTCTTTATTACGTGTTTAGTCTTCATTACGTGTTTAGTTCTTTATTACGTGTTTAGTTCTTTATTACGTGTTTAGTTCTTTATTACGTGTTTAGTTCTTTATTACGTGTTTAGTTCTTTATTACGTGTTTAGTCTTCATTACGTGTTTAGTCTTCATTACGTGTTTAGTCTTCATTACGTGTTTAGTTCTTTATTACGTGTTTAGTTCTTTATTACGTGTTTAGTTCTTTATTACGTGTTTAGTCTTCATTACGTGTTTAGTTCTTTATTACGTGTTTAGTCTTCATTACGTGTTTAGTTCTTTATTACGTGTTTAGTTCTTTATTACGTGTTTAGTCTTCATTACGTGTTTAGTTCTTTATTACGTGTTTAGTTCTTTATTACGTGTTTAGTTCTTTATTACGTGTTTAGTTCTTTATTACGTGTTTAGTTCTTTATTACGTGTTTAGTTCTTTATTACGTGTTTAGTTCTTCATTACGTGTTTAGTTCTTTATTACGTGTTTAGTTCTTTATTACGTGTTTAGTCTTCATTACGTGTTTAGTTCTTTATTACGTGTTTAGTTCTTTATTACGTGTTTAGTTCTTTATTACGTGTTTAGTTCTTTATTACGTGTTTAGTTCTTTATTACGTGTTTAGTTCTTTATTACGTGTTTAGTCTTCATTACGTGTTTAGTTCTTTATTACGTGTTTAGTTCTTTATTACGTGTTTAGTTCTTTATTACGTGTTTAGTTCTTTATTACGTGTTTAGTCTTCATTACGTGTTTAGTTCTTTATTACGTGTTTAGTTCTTTATTACGTGTTTAGTCTTCATTACGTGTTTAGTTCTTTATTACGTGTTTAGTTCTTTATTACGTGTTTAGTTCTTTATTACGTGTTTAGTCTTCATTACGTGTTTAGTTCTTTATTACGTGTTTAGTTCTTTATTACGTGTTTAGTTCTTTATTACGTGTTTAGTTCTTTATTACGTGTTTAGTTCTTTATTACGTGTTTAGTTCTTTATTACGTGTTTAGTTCTTTATTACGTGTTTAGTCTTCATTACGTGTTTAGTTCTTTATTACGTGTTTAGTCTTCATTACGTGTTTAGTTCTTTATTACGTGTTTAGTTCTTTATTACGTGTTTAGTTCTTTATTACGTGTTTAGTTCTTTATTACGTGTTTAGTCTTCATTACGTGTTTAGTCTTCATTACGTGTTTAGTTCTTTATTACGTGTTTAGTTCTTTATTACGTGTTTAGTCTTCATTACGTGTTTAGTTCTTTATTACGTGTTTAGTTCTTTATTACGTGTTTAGTTCTTTATTACGTGTTTAGTCTTCATTACGTGTTTAGTCTTCATTACGTGTTTAGTTCTTTATTACGTGTTTAGTTCTTTATTACGTGTTTAGTCTTCATTACGTGTTTAGTTCTTTATTACGTGTTTAGTTCTTTATTACGTGTTTAGTCTTCATTACGTGTTTAGTTCTTTATTACGTGTTTAGTTCTTTATTACGTGTTTAGTTCTTCATTACGTGTTTAGTTCTTTATTACGTGTTTAGTCTTCATTACGTGTTTAGTTCTTTATTACGTGTTTAGTCTTCATTACGTGTTTAGTTCTTTATTACGTGTTTAGTTCTTTATTACGTGTTTAGTTCTTTATTACGTGTTTAGTTCTTTATTACGTGTTTAGTCTTCATTACGTGTTTAGTTCTTTATTACGTGTTTAGTCTTCATTACGTGTTTAGTTCTTTATTACGTGTTTAGTTCTTTATTACGTGTTTAGTTCTTTATTACGTGTTTAGTTCTTTATTACGTGTTTAGTTCTTTATTACGTGTTTAGTTCTTTATTACGTGTTTAGTTCTTTATTACGTGTTTAGTTCTTTATTACGTGTTTAGTTCTTTATTACGTGTTTAGTCTTCATTACGTGTTTAGTTCTTTATTACGTGTTTAGTTCTTTATTACGTGTTTAGTTCTTTATTACGTGTTTAGTTCTTTATTACGTGTTTAGTTCTTTATTACGTGTTTAGTCTTCATTACGTGTTTAGTTCTTTATTACGTGTTTAGTTCTTTATTACGTGTTTAGTCTTCATTACGTGTTTAGTTCTTTATTACGTGTTTAGTTCTTTATTACGTGTTTAGTTCTTTATTACGTGTTTAGTTCTTTATTACGTGTTTAGTTCTTTATTACGTGTTTAGTTCTTTATTACGTGTTTAGTTCTTTATTACGTGTTTAGTTCTTTATTACGTGTTTAGTTCTTTATTACGTGTTTAGTCTTCATTACGTGTTTAGTTCTTTATTACGTGTTTAGTTCTTTATTACGTGTTTAGTTCTTTATTACGTGTTTAGTTCTTTATTACGTGTTTAGTCTTCATTACGTGTTTAGTTCTTTATTACGTGTTTAGTTCTTTATTACGTTCTTTATTACGTGTTTAGTTCTTTATTACGTGTTTAGTTCTTTATTACGTGTTTAGTTCTTTATTACGTGTTTAGTTCTTTATTACGTGTTTAGTTCTTTATTACGTGTTTAGTTCTTTATTACGTGTTTAGTCTTCATTACGTGTTTAGTTCTTTATTACGTGTTTAGTTCTTTAGTTCTTTATTACGTGTTTAGTTCTTTATTACGTGTTTAGTCTTCATTACGTGTTTAGTTCTTTATTACGTGTTTAGTTCTTTATTACGTGTTTAGTTCTTTATTACGTGTTTAGTTCTTTATTACGTGTTTAGTTCTTTATTACGTGTTTAGTTCTTTATTACGTGTTTAGTTCTTCATTACGTGTTTAGTTCTTTATTACGTGTTTAGTTCTTTATTACGTGTTTAGTTCTTTATTACGTGTTTAGTTCTTTATTACGTGTTTAGTCTTCATTACGTGTTTAGTTCTTTATTACGTGTTTAGTTCTTTATTACGTGTTTAGTTCTTTATTACGTGTTTAGTTCTTTATTACGTGTTTAGTCTTCATTACGTGTTTAGTTCTTTATTACGTGTTTAGTTCTTTATTACGTGTTTAGTTCTTTATTACGTGTTTAGTCTTCATTACGTGTTTAGTTCTTTATTACGTGTTTAGTTCTTTATTACGTGTTTAGTTCTTTATTACGTGTTTAGTTCTTTATTACGTGTTTAGTCTTCATTACGTGTTTAGTTCTTTATTACGTGTTTAGTCTTCATTACGTGTTTAGTTCTTTATTACGTGTTTAGTTCTTTATTACGTGTTTAGTCTTCATTACGTGTTTAGTTCTTTATTACGTGTTTAGTTCTTTATTACGTGTTTAGTTCTTTATTACGTGTTTAGTTCTTTATTACGTGTTTAGTTCTTTATTACGTGTTTAGTCTTCATTACGTGTTTAGTTCTTTATTACGTGTTTAGTTCTTTATTACGTGTTTAGTTCTTTATTACGTGTTTAGTTCTTTATTACGTGTTTAGTTCTTTATTACGTGTTTAGTCTTCATTACGTGTTTAGTTCTTTATTACGTGTTTAGTTCTTTATTACGTGTTTAGTTCTTTATTACGTGTTTAGTCTTCATTACGTGTTTAGTTCTTTATTACGTGTTTAGTTCTTTATTACGTTCTTTATTACGTGTTTAGTTCTTTATTACGTGTTTAGTTCTTTATTACGTGTTTAGTTCTTTATTACGTGTTTAGTTCTTTATTACGTGTTTAGTTCTTTATTACGTGTTTAGTTCTTTATTACGTGTTTAGTTCTTTATTACGTGTTTAGTCTTCATTACGTGTTTAGTTCTTTATTACGTGTTTAGTTCTTTATTACGTGTTTAGTTCTTTATTACGTGTTTAGTTCTTTATTACGTGTTTAGTCTTCATTACGTGTTTAGTTCTTTATTACGTGTTTAGTTCTTTATTACGTGTTTAGTTCTTTATTACGTGTTTAGTTCTTTATTACGTGTTTAGTCTTCATTACGTGTTTAGTTCTTTATTACGTGTTTAGTCTTCATTACGTGTTTAGTTCTTTATTACGTGTTTAGTTCTTTATTACGTGTTTAGTTCTTTATTACGTGTTTAGTTCTTTATTACGTGTTTAGTTCTTTATTACGTGTTTAGTTCTTTATTACGTGTTTAGTTCTTTATTACGTGTTTAGTTCTTTATTACGTGTTTAGTCTTCATTACGTGTTTAGTTCTTTATTACGTGTTTAGTTCTTTATTACGTGTTTAGTTCTTTATTACGTGTTTAGTTCTTTATTACGTGTTTAGTTCTTTATTATGTGTTTAGTCTTCATTACGTGTTTAGTTCTTTATTACGTGTTTAGTTCTTTATTACGTGTTTAGTTCTTTATTACGTGTTTAGTTCTTTATTACGTGTTTAGTTCTTTATTACGTTCTTTATTACGTTCTTTATTACGTGTTTAGTTCTTTATTACGTGTTTAGTTCTTTATTACGTGTTTAGTTCTTTATTACGTGTTTAGTTCTTTATTACGTGTTTAGTTCTTTATTACGTGTTTAGTTCTTTATTACGTGTTTAGTTCTTTATTACGTGTTTAGTTCTTTATTACGTGTTTAGTTCTTTATTACGTGTTTAGTTCTTCATTACGTGTTTAGTTCTTTATTACGTGTTTAGTTCTTTATTACGTGTTTAGTTCTTTATTACGTGTTTAGTTCTTTATTACGTGTTTAGTTCTTTATTACGTGTTTAGTTCTTTATTACGTGTTTAGTTCTTTATTACGTGTTTAGTCTTCATTACGTGTTTAGTTCTTTATTACGTGTTTAGTTCTTTATTACGTGTTTAGTTCTTTATTACGTGTTTAGTTCTTTATTACGTGTTTAGTCTTCATTACGTGTTTAGTTCTTTATTACGTGTTTAGTTCTTTATTACGTGTTTAGTTCTTTATTACGTGTTTAGTTCTTTATTACGTGTTTAGTTCTTTATTACGTGAGCTCTGATGAAGATATGAAAATACTGCTCCTCGTTTTGTTTCTATTGCACAAACACGTGAACTTAATGACGTAATGTATGCAGTTTTAGTGTTAATTGCGTCATGAATATGTCATGAATATGTCATGAATATGTCATGAATATGTCATGAATATGTCATGAATATGTCATGAATATGTCAGAATATGTCATGAATATGTCATGAATATGTCAGAATATGTCAGAATATGTCATGAATATGTCATGAATATGTCAGAATATGTCAGAATATGTCATGAATATGTCATGAATATGTCATGAATATGTCATGAATATGTCATGAATATGTCATAAATATGTCAGAATATGTCATGAATATGTCATGAATATGTCAGAATATGTCAGAATATGTCATGAATATGTCAGAATATGTCAGAATATGTCATGAATATGTCATGAATATGTCATGAATATGTCAGAATATGTCATGAATATGTCAGAATATGTCAGAATATGTCATGAATATGTCATGAATATGTCAGAATATGTCAGAATATGTCATGAATATGTCAGAATATGTCATGAATATGTAAATCATGGACACGTGGTTCTGTTCCAGAACTTTGGAGGATGAATTCTGAACCGGCGCTTCTCGCTCCAGCTCCAGCCTCAGTCTGCAGGACGTTACCCGGGGAAGGGCATCAGGTGCAGTACACGGGGCTCATACTTGTACACGGGGGGCTCATACTTGTACACGGGGGGCTCATACTTGTACACGGGGGGCTCATACTTGTACACGGGGGGGCTCATACTTGTACACGGGGGGGCTCATACTTGTACACACGGGGGGGCTCATACTTGTACACGGGGGGCTCATACTTGTACACGGGGGGCTCATACTTGTACACAGGGGGCTCATACTTGTACACACGGGGGGGCTCATACTTGTACACGGGGGGCTCATACTTGTACACACGGGGGGGCTCATACTTGTACACACGGGGGGCTCATACTTGTACACGGGGGGCTCATACTTGTACACGGGGGGCTCATACTTGTACACGGGGGGGCTCATACTTGTACACGGGGGGCTCATACTTGTACACACGGGGGGGCTCATACTTGTACACGGGGAGCTCATACTTGTACACGGGGGGGCTCATACTTGTACACGGGGGGCTCATACTTGTACACGGGGGGCTCATACTTGTACACGGGGGGCTCATACTTGTACACACGGGGGGCTCATACTTGTACACGGGGGGCTCATACTTGTACACGGGGGGGCTCATACTTGTACACACGGGGGGCTCATACTTGTACACGGGGGGGCTCATACTTGTACACACGGGGGGCTCATACTTGTACACACGGGGGGCTCATACTTGTACACACGGGGGGCTCATACTTGTACACACGGGGGGCTCATACTTGTACACACGGGGGGCTCATACTTGTACACACGGGGGGCTCATACTTGTACACACGGGGGGCTCATACTTGTACACACGGGGGGCTCATACTTGTACACACGGGGGGCTCATACTTGTACACACGGGGGGCTCATACTTGTACACACGGGGGGCTCATACTTGTACACACGGGGGGCTCATACTTGTACACACGGGGGGCTCATACTTGTACACACGGGGGGCTCATACTTGTACACACGGGGGGCTCATACTTGTACACACGGGGGGCTCATACTTGTACACGGGGGGCTCATACTTGTACACGGGGGGGCTCATACTTGTACACACGGGGGGCTCATACTTGTACACACGGGGGGCTCATACTTGTACACACGGGGGGCTCATACTTGTACACACGGGGGGCTCATACTTGTACACACGGGGGGCTCATACTTGTACACGGGGGGCTCATACTTGTACACACGGGGGGCTCATACTTGTACACACGGGGGGCTCATACTTGTACACACGGGGGGCTCATACTTGTACACGTGCAGGTGCAGCCTAAAGCGCCGCTGCTCCAGATCCTACGAGTCGCTGGAGCTCAGGAGGAAATCTTCACTTTGAAAAAGGTCAGACAAATATAATACAAATATAAGTTTGATTTTGTTTGTTTTTCTGTCAAACACATGTACTGTACTATTTCTACTGCAATGGCTGAACTCTTCTCTTTTATCACATACATGTTATTGAATTAAATCAAATTAAATATGAATAAAATAAGGCTGAGGTTATTTTTTATCCTATTGCAGATTTTAATTGTTGCTTCACCAAAAATATAACTTCCTTTGTTTGTGAATCCTGTGCATGACCATGAAGCTTCTGATTCTGAAGGTGTTAAATGCATCTGAAATAGTAAATGTACAGCATGGGCAGAACAACAGCACGAGCAGAACAACAGCACGAGCAGAACAACAGCACGAGCAGAACAACAGCACGAGCAGAACAACAGCACGAGCAGAACAACAGCACGAGCAGAACAACAGCACGAGCAGAACAACAGCACGAGCAGAACAACAGCACGAGCAGAACAACAGCACGAGCAGAACAACAGCACGAGCAGAACAACAGCACGAGCAGAACAACAGCACGAGCAGAACAACAGCACGAGCAGAACAACAGCACGAGCAGAACAACAGCACGAGCAGAACAACAGCACGAGCAGAACAACAGCACGAGCAGAACAACAGCACGAGCAGAACAACAGCACGAGCAGAACAGCAGCACGAGCAGAACAGCAGCACGAGCAGAACAACAGCACGAGCAGAACAGCAGAACAACAGCACGAGCAGAACAACAGCACGAGCAGAACAGCACGAGCAAAACAGCACGAGCAAAACAGCACGAGCAGAACAACAGCACGAGCAGAACAACAGCACGAGCAGAACAACAGCACGAGCAGAACAACAGCACGAGCAGAACAACAGCACGAGCAGAACAACAGCACGAGCAGAACAGCAGCACGAGCAGAACAGCAGCACGAGCAGAACAACAGCACGAGCAGAACAGCAGAACAACAGCACGAGCAGAACAGCACGAGCAAAACAGCACGAGCAGAACAGCACGAGCAGAACAGCACGAGCAGAACAGCACGAGCAGAACAGCACGAGCAGAACAGCACGAGCAGAACAGCACGAGCAGAACAACAGCACGAGCAGAACAGCACGAGCAGAACAGCACGAGCAGAACAGCACGAGCAGAACAGCACGAGCAGAACAGCACGAGCAGAACAGCACGAGCAGAAGAACAGCACGAGCAGAAGAACAGCACGAGCAGAAGAACAGCATGAGCAGAAGAACAGCATGAGCAGAAGAACAGCACGAGCAGAAGAACAGCACGAGCAGAAGAACAGCATGAGCAGAACAACAGCATGAGCAGAACAACAGCATGAGCAGAAGAACAGCACGAGCAGAAGAACAGCACGAGCAGAAGAACAGCATGAGCAGAAGAACAGCATGAGCAGAACAACAGCATGAGCAGAACAACAGCATGAGCAGAACAACAGCATGAGCAGAACAGCATGAGCAGAGCGGGGACGTTGGCATGAGCGGGACAGCAGAACAACAGCACGAGCAGAACAGCACGAGCAGAACAGCATGAGCAGAACAACAGCACGAGCAGAACAGCATGAGCAGAACAGCATGAGCAGAACAGCATGAGCAGAACAGCATGAGCAGAACAGCATGAGCAGAACAGCATGAGCAGAACAACAGCATGAGCAGAGCGGGGACGTTGGCATGAGCGGGACAGCAGCATGAGCTAATGAAGGATTTACCAAACCCTTAAAGTATTGAACTGGATATTGTAATGACTTTGTTGATTGTTCATTTCAAGTTTGAAGTGAACTTTATTCCATTATTTTTGATGCATTTTATTCATGTCGATTGATCGAGTTTCTTAAATGTGTCGATGAAAGTAAAATCCCTGTGGCGTGTGCAGTACATGTGCAGTACATGTGCAGTACATGTGCAGTACATGTGCAGTACATGTGCAGTACATGTGCAGTACATGTGCAGTACATGTGCAGTACATGTGCAGTATGATGTGCAGTATGATGTGCAGTACATGTGCAGTACATGTGCAGTATGATGTGCAGTACATGTGCAGTACATGTGCAGTACATGTGCAGTACATGTGCAGTATGATGTGCAGTACATGTGCAGTACATGTGCAGTACATGTGCAGTACATGTGCAGTACATGTGCAGTACATGTGCAGTATGATGTGCAGTATGATGTGCAGTATGATGTGCAGTACATGTGCAGTACATGTGCAGTACATGTGCAGTACATGTGCAGTACATGTGCAGTACATGTGCAGTATGATGTGCAGTATGATGTGCAGTACATGTGCAGTACATGTGCAGTACATGTGCAGTACATGTGCAGTACATGTGCAGTATGATGTGCAGTATGATGTGCAGTATGATGTGCAGTACATGTGCAGTACATGTGCAGTACATGTGCAGTACATGTGCAGTACATGTGCAGTACATGTGCAGTACATGTGCAGTACATGTGCAGTACATGTGCAGTACATGTGCAGTACATGTGCAGTACATGTGCAGTATGATGTGCAGTATGATGTGCAGTATGATGTGCAGTACATGTGCAGTACATGTGCAGTACATGTGCAGTACATGTGCAGTACATGTGCAGTACATGTGCAGTACATGTGCAGTATGATGTGCAGTATGATGTGCAGTACATGTGCAGTATGATGTGCAGTACATGTGCAGTATGATGTGCAGTATGATGTGCAGTACATGTGCAGTACATGTGCAGTACATGTGCAGTATGATGTGCAGTACATGTGCAGTATGATGTGCAGTACATGTGCAGTACATGTGCAGTACATGTGCAGTATGATGTGCAGTATGATGTGCAGTATGATGTGCAGTACATGTGCAGTACATGTGCAGTACATGTGCAGTACATGTGCAGTACATGTGCAGTACATGTGCAGTACATGTGCAGTACATGTGCAGTATGATGTGCAGTATGATGTGCAGTACATGTGCAGTATGATGTGCAGTACATGTGCAGTATGATGTGCAGTACATGTGCAGTATGATGTGCAGTACATGTGCAGTACATGTGCAGTATGATGTGCAGTACATGTGCAGTATGATGTGCAGTATGATGTGCAGTATGATGTGCAGTATGATGTGCAGTATGATGTGCAGTACATGTGCAGTATGATGTGCAGTACATGTGCAGTACATGTGCAGTACATGTGCAGTACATGTGCAATATGATGTGCAGTACATGTGCAGTACATGACGGCGTCATGTGGCGTGTGCAGTACATGACGGCGTCATGTGGCGTGTGCAGTACATGACGGTGTCATGTGGCGTGTGCGTGTGCAGTACATGACGGTGTCATGTGCGTGTGCAGTACATGACGGTGTCATGTGCGTGTGCAGTACATGACTGTGTCATGTGCGTGTGCAGTACATGACTGTGTCATGTGCGTGTGCAGTACATGACGGTGTCATGTGGCGTGTGCGTGTGCAGTACATGACGGTGTCATGTGGCGTGTGCAGTACATGACGGTGTCATGTGGCGTGTGCGTGTGCAGTACATGACGGTGTCATGTGGCGTGTGCAGGTGATGCATTACCTGGGCCAGTACATTATGGGGAAACAGTTGTACGACAAACAGCGTCAGCACATCGTGCACTGCCAGGACGATCCTCTGGGGGAGCTGCTGGAGGTCGAGAGCTTCTCCGTCAAAAACCCAAGGTGCAAAACTGACTGTAGTTCATGGTAAAGATGGAAACATTGTGCTCCACGTGGTACTTTCATATTTAGTGTATTTGGCCTGTTATTACCATCCTGTAAATGTCACCATTAAGAAAGCATTTTTGAAGCGTTTAGTGTAAAACATAATAAATGGAGCCAACAACAAAACAAACACACCAAGAAATTCTTACATTTCAAAGTTTGATTCATGAATCATTCTAAACGTGGTAACATTGAATTAGGGTTTTCACTTTGAACTATTTTGAAAATCAGAAATTGTCACACTACAATATATTGCTCTCCTCTGGAATAAATTACACTTGCCATAGATTTTTAACCTGTTCCCACCCACCTGTGGCCGGCGAACATTTTCTATATCTCAAATATTCTCTTACATCATCACTTTTATTTCCGTGGTCAATACCATCAGTTATACATCATTTTAAAGCTTATTTTCTCAACAAAACGAATATGTCATTGATTTACATTGAATAATATGCCCCAAGAAGCAATTGCCAATAGTTTGTGAGAAAGTCTCAACTTTTACAAACGCATGTCCTGTTTGTGTTTATGACGGACGAAACGGCTTTAATTCTGTTCATCCTTGTGCTCAGTCTGTCCATAAGGAATCATTGAAAAACAATATCCACTTGTATTTTTACTGAAGTTTTCCCGATTTCGAGATATTGTCAAGTAAACAAACTTTTCTTCGTTTCTCGCCGGACGAGAATGCGCTTGTCCGGCGCATTTCTCCGTCCATAACAAATGACCTGTTTGACCTATAAGATAATGTTTGACATCGATCTCTTCCTTAGACTGTTTCCTACAGAATGAGACCATCCACGTTCTGTCACCGGGTTTGTTTGCTACAGCCTCCGGAGGAAAAAAATTCGGCGCTTCCGAATTGCGCGTCCATCTTTGTTTTTAGCCCTTAGCTTCTGCTAACAGGCACGCAGGAGACTTTGAGTGACATATTATTCTAGCCAATCAGGAGACCTTTTTCCTGATAGGCGGGACAAAGGGTTTATTTACACAGAATTCTCCCTGTTCTCGTGCGTAAGGCTCCGGGAAGGCTCTAAAGAGCCAGATTTCTCGGCAGGATTTTGCGCATAACGTTTTTTGATTTTATTCGCCTTTTGGACGTGCATTTTGTTAGATATATGTATTATTATACCAATACAAAAATAAAATTAAAATATTATAATTTTTTTTTTTTTTTTTAACCTCTATCTGGGAAATTCATGGGTAAACTCATATTTACACATTTTCACATATATTGTTTTTAGCGGTTATAATTGGAATTAGTGGCCTACAAAACATCAAAATGTATGTTTTATGATCATAGAGGAGCTAAAATTGTAATAAAACTGTTTGGCACAGTTGGCACATATTTGGATCACTTGAATATACTTTTTGATACAAAAAGGTCAACAGCACCAAAATGCCTGTTCCTAGAGATCTGAAACTTGACACAGTTGTTGTCAACAAGATAAACATCATGTACAGTGAACAGCATATGCACACAATGAAGTATGTCATGCTCAGGACCATTACAAATTGACAATATTCAGGCGAGACTAAAAAAGGATGTTTTGTTTATGTTTGGGCCTCTGTAGTGTAAGTTCTGAAGCCCTGACAGTGTGACATGTGCACATCTGCAGAAACTAGAAGGCCTAAGCTTTCTAATGATGCATCACACTCACATGTGGAACATAAGATCCTCTTTTAATAAGCAATGCCATTTGGGTCCAACCATTGTGCACAGGGCCAAAATAGGTGGATGGGAACAGGTTAAAACATGTCAAGTATTTGATTTATATTCAAGACACGACTGAAGTTCACAGTAAACGATCAATTCAAGATTCAAACTGAGAATTGTTCTAATGTCAAACCTTTTCATTTCCAGCCCTGTTTACGAAATGCTGAAGAAGTACTTGGTTGTGTTAGGTATGTACCCTTTAACTCTCATTTCTTAAATGTCATATTAACCACTCTTTTGATACGGGTGAGATGGATTAAAGGGTCGAAGACGTGAAAACCCCTTTAACATGATCACAGTAAGTCACAGTCACAGTGGATATTGTTTCTAATGCTTTTCCTGCTCAGATGTATTAAAGGGGAGGGGACAGGTACTCCAGAGTGTCATGTATTAAAGGGGAGGGGACAGGTAGTCCAGAGTGTCATGTATTAAAGGGGAGGGGACAGGTAGTCCAGAGTGTCATGTATTAAAGGGGAGGGGACAGGTAGTCCAGAGTGTCATGTATTAAAGGGGAGGGGACAGGTAGTCCAGAGTGTCATGTATTAAAGGGGAGGGGACAGGTAGTCCAGAGTGTCATGTATTAAAGGGGAGGGGACAGGTAGTCCAGAGTGTCATGTATTAAAGGGGAGGGGACAGGTAGTCCAGAGTGTCATGTATTAAAGGGGAGGGGACAGGTAGTCCAGAGTGTCATGTATTAAAGGGGAGGGGACAGGTAGTCCAGAGTGTCATGTATTAAAGGGGAGGGGACAGGTAGTCCAGAGTGTCATGTATTAAAGGGGAGGGGACAGGTAGTCCAGAGTGTCATGTATTAAAGGGGAGGGGACAGGTAGTCCAGAGTGTCATGTATTAAAGGGGAGGGGACAGGTAGTCCAGAGTGTCATGTATTAAAGGGGAGGGGACAGGTAGTCCAGAGTGTCATGTATTAAAGGGGAGGGGACAGGTAGTCCAGAGTGTCATGTATTAAAGGGGAGGGGACAGGTAGTCCAGAGTGTCGTATTAAAGGGGAGGGGACAGGTAGTCCAGAGTGTCATGTATTAAAGGGGAGGGGACAGGTAGTCCAGAGTGTCATGTATTAAAGGGGAGGGGACAGGTAGTCCAGAGTGTCATGTATTAAAGGGGAGGGGACAGGTATCCCAGAGTGTCATGTATTAAAGGGGAGGGGACAGGTAGTCCAGAGTGTCATGTATTAAAGGGGAGGGGACAGGTAGTCCAGAGTGTCATGTATTAAAGGGGAGGGGACAGGTAGTCCAGAGTGTCATGTATTAAAGGGGAGGGGACAGGTAGTCCAGAGTGTCATGTATTAAAGGGGAGGGGACAGGTAGTCCAGAGTGTCATGTATTAAAGGGGAGGGGACAGGTAGTCCAGAGTGTCATGTATTAAAGGGGAGGGGACAGGTAGTCCAGAGTGTCATGTATTAAAGGGGAGGGGACAGGTAGTCCAGAGTGTCATGTATTAAAGGGGAGGGGACAGGTAGTCCAGAGTGTCATGTATTAAAGGGGAGGGGACAGGTAGTCCAGAGTGTCATGTATTAAAGGGGAGGGGACAGGTAGTCCAGAGTGTCATGTATTAAAGGGGAGGGGACAGGTAGTCCAGAGTGTCATGTATTAAAGGGGAGGGGACAGGTACTCCAGAGTGTCGTATTAAAGGGGAGGGGACAGGTAGTCCAGAGTGTCATGTATTAAAGGGGAGGGGACAGGTAGTCCAGAGTGTCATGTATTAAAGGGGAGGGGACAGGTAGTCCAGAGTGTCATGTATTAAAGGGGAGGGGACAGGTAGTCCAGAGTGTCATGTATTAAAGGGGAGGGGACAGGTAGTCCAGAGTGTCATGTATTAAAGGGGAGGGGACAGGTATCCCAGAGTGTCATGTATTAAAGGGGAGGGGACAGGTATCCCAGAGTGTCATGTATTAAAGGGGAGGGGAGAGGTAGTCCAGAGTGTCGTATTAAAGGGGAGGGGACAGGTATCCCAGAGTGTCATGTATTAAAGGGGAGGGGACAGGTATCCCAGAGTGTCATATTAAAGGGGAGGGGAGAGGTAGTCCAGAGTGTCGTATTAAAGGGGAGGGGACAGGTAGTCCAGAGTGTCATGTATTAAAGGGGAGGGGACAGGTAGTCCAGAGTGTCATGTATTAAAGGGGAGGGGACAGGTAGTCCAGAGTGTCATGTATTAAAGGGGAGGGGACAGGTAGTCCAGAGTGTCGTATTAAAGGGGAGGGGACAGGTAGCCCAGAGTGTCATGTATTAAAGGGGAGGGGACAGGTAGCCCAGAGTGTCATGTATTAAAGGGGAGGGGACAGGTAGTCCAGAGTGTCATGTATTAAAGGGGAGGGGACAGGTACTCCAGAGTGTCATGTATTAAAGGGGAGGGGACAGGTAGTCCAGAGTGTCATGTATTAAAGGGGAGGGGACAGGTAGCCCAGAGTGTCATGTATTAAAGGGGAGGGGACAGGTAGTCCAGAGTGTCATGTATTAAAGGGGAGGGGACAGGTACTCCAGAGTGTCATGTATTAAAGGGGAGGGGACAGGTACTCCAGAGTGTCATGTATTAAAGGGGAGGGGACAGGTAGTCCAGAGTGTCATGTATTAAAGGGGAGGGGACAGGTAGTCCAGAGTGTCATGTATTAAAGGGGAGGGGAGAGGTAGTCCAGAGTGTCGTATTAAAGGGGAGGGGACAGGTAGTCCAGAGTGTCGTATTAAAGGGGAGGGGACAGGTAGTCCAGAGTGTCATGTATTAAAGGGGAGGGACAGGTAGTCCAGAGTGTCATGTATTAAAGGGGAGGGGACAGGTAGTCCAGAGTGTCATGTATTAAAGGGGAGGGGACAGGTAGTCCAGAGTGTCATGTATTAAAGGGGAGGGGACAGGTAGTCCAGAGTGTCATGTATTAAAGGGGAGGGGACAGGTACTCCAGAGTGTCATGTATTAAAGGGGAGGGGACAGGTACTCCAGAGTGTCATGTATTAAAGGGGAGGGGACAGGTAGTCCAGAGTGTCGTATTAAAGGGGAGGGGACAGGTACTCCAGAGTGTCGTATTAAAGGGGAGGGGACAGGTAGTCCAGAGTGTCATGTATTAAAGGGGAGGGGACAGGTAGTCCAGAGTGTCATGTATTAAAGGGGAGGGGACAGGTAGTCCAGAGTGTCATGTATTAAAGGGGAGGGGACAGGTAGTCCAGAGTGTCATGTATTAAAGGGGAGGGGACAGGTAGTCCAGAGTGTCATGTATTAAAGGGGAGGGGACAGGTATCCCAGAGTGTCATGTATTAAAGGGGAGGGGACAGGTAGTCCAGAGTGTCATGTATTAAAGGGGAGGGGACAGGTAGTCCAGAGTGTCATGTATTAAAGGGGAGGGGACAGGTAGCCCAGAGTGTCATGTATTAAAGGGGAGGGGACAGGTAGTCCAGAGTGTCATGTATTAAAGGGGAGGGGACAGGTAGTCCAGAGTGTCATGTATTAAAGGGGAGAGGACAGGTAGTCCAGAGTGTCATGTATTAAAGGGGAGGGGACAGGTAGTCCAGAGTGTCATGTATTAAAGGGGAGGGGACAGGTAGTCCAGAGTGTCATGTATTAAAGGGGAGGGGACAGGTAGTCCAGAGTGTCATGTATTAAAGGGGAGGGGACAGGTAGTCCAGAGTGTCGTATTAAAGGGGAGGGGACAGGTAGTCCAGAGTGTCATGTATTAAAGGGGAGGGGACAGGTAGTCCAGAGTGTCATGTATTAAAGGGGAGGGGACAGGTAGTCCAGAGTGTCATGTATTAAAGGGGAGGGGACAGGTATCCCAGAGTGTCATGTATTAAAGGGGAGGGGACAGGTAGTCCAGAGTGTCATGTATTAAAGGGGAGGGGACAGGTAGTCCAGAGTGTCATGTATTAAAGGGGAGGGGACAGGTATCCCAGAGTGTCATGTATTAAAGGGGAGGGGACAGGTAGTCCAGAGTGTCATGTATTAAAGGGGAGGGGACAGGTAGTCCAGAGTGTCATGTATTAAAGGGGAGGGGACAGGTAGTCCAGAGTGTCATGTATTAAAGGGGAGGGGACAGGTACTCCAGAGTGTCATGTATTAAAGGGGAGGGGACAGGTAGTCCAGAGTGTCATGTATTAAAGGGGAGGGGACAGGTAGCCCAGAGTGTCATGTATTAAAGGGGAGGGGACAGGTACTCCAGAGTGTCATGTATTAAAGGGGAGGGGACAGGTAGTCCAGAGTGTCATGTATTAAAGGGGAGGGGACAGGTAGTCCAGAGTGTCATGTATTAAAGGGGAGGGGACAGGTAGTCCAGAGTGTCATGTATTAAAGGGGAGGGGACAGGTAGTCCAGAGTGTCATGTATTAAAGGGGAGGGGACAGGTAGTCCAGAGTGTCGTATTAAAGGGGAGGGGACAGGTAGTCCAGAGTGTCATGTATTAAAGGGGAGGGGACAGGTAGTCCAGAGTGTCATGTATTAAAGGGGAGGGGACAGGTAGTCCAGAGTGTCATGTATTAAAGGGGAGGGGACAGGTAGTCCAGAGTGTCGTATTAAAGGGGAGGGGACAGGTAGTCCAGAGTGTCGTATTAAAGGGGAGGGGACAGGTAGCCCAGAGTGTCATGTATTAAAGGGGAGGGGACAGGTAGTCCAGAGTGTCATGTATTAAAGGGGAGGGGACAGGTAGTCCAGAGTGTCATGTATTAAAGGGGAGGGGACAGGTAGTCCAGAGTGTCATGTATTAAAGGGGAGGGGACAGGTAGTCCAGAGTGTCATGTATTAAAGGGGAGGGGACAGGTATCCCAGAGTGTCATGTATTAAAGGGGAGGGGAGAGGTAGTCCAGAGTGTCGTATTAAAGGGGAGGGGACAGGTAGTCCAGAGTGTCATGTATTAAAGGGGAGGGGACAGGTAGTCCAGAGTGTCATGTATTAAAGGGGAGGGGACAGGTAGTCCAGAGTGTCATGTATTAAAGGGGAGGGGACAGGTAGTCCAGAGTGTCATGTATTAAAGGGGAGGGGACAGGTAGTCCAGAGTGTCATGTATTAAAGGGGAGGGGACAGGTAGTCCAGAGTGTCATGTATTAAAGGGGAGGGGACAGGTAGTCCAGAGTGTCATGTATTAAAGGGGAGGGGACAGGTAGTCCAGAGTGTCATGTATTAAAGGGGAGGGGACAGGTAGTCCAGAGTGTCATGTATTAAAGGGGAGGGGACAGGTAGTCCAGAGTGTCATGTATTAAAGGGGAGGGGACAGGTAGTCCAGAGTGTCATGTATTAAAGGGGAGGGGACAGGTAGTCCAGAGTGTCATGTATTAAAGGGGAGGGTTGTGCTCTTTCTGTTACTGTCTCGTCCTAAATGCAGACGCTGCTGAGAATGAGTCTGTGCGGCGCGAGTGTGTAGGAGGAGTGGAGGACCGCGGTCAGGTAAAACCATCATGGTGCTTGGAGAAACAGAGCCCTCAAGAGCCTCCTCTGCCTCTGACACACGAGAGGAACTGTAGAACTGTAGAACTGTAGAACTGTAGAACTATAGAACTATAGAACTATAGAACTATAGAACTGTAGAACTGTAGAACTGTAGAACTGTAGAACTATAGAACTATAGAACTATAGAACTATAGAACTATAGAACTGTAGAACTGTAGAACTATAGAACTATAGAACTGTAGAACTGTAGAACTGTAGAACTGTAGACTTCAGCCTGGGCTCAGAGCTGTGCTGTTCACGACTGGTGCTTGACCTGAAGTATTTTTATCCAGGTTTATGTGAGGTCAAAGTCCAAAGTAGTTTTACTTTCACTTTCATCATGAGAAGTCTTTATTTGTATTTTTTACAACATAAAGTATAACGTAATGTAAACTTGACAGATTGCGGCCAATGGACATTCTTTATCCATTCTTATATAGAAAACATTGCAAATATAATTAAACTCTTTTTAAACGATAGTCTTAACGCTGTCACAAGTTCTCAACAAATGTATAAAGGAAACAGATTTAAGATGAGATTTACATTTAGCATCATTTGTACAAGAGTCGCTTTATCTTTTTACATCAACTTGAGCTTTTTACCTTCGGAGCGTTTTAGTTGGAAGGAAATGAAGTTGACAATCATGGATGAGAATATATCAGATATTTGTCCAGACAGATTTGTTCAAACGACTTCCATCAGAATCAGACGTTCCTCTTTAAAGGTGTAACATTCCAGTGGAGGCTGTGCCACCTGCTCGTCTCTCTGGACATGTCCTTACTCTGGACATGTCCTTACTCTGGACATGTCCTTACTCTGGACATGTCCTTACTCTGGACATGTCCTTACTCTGGACATGTCCTTACTCTGCCATGAATATTAAGGCTATTATGTTTTATATTGCTCAAAAATACCCCAGAGGCCTTTATTCTGTTTGTCATGGTTTATAAGCAAGTTCTGTCATCAGGCTAACCACAACTAGCATGCTACACATGCTACACATGCTACACATGCTACACATGCTACACAAGCTACACAAGCTACACATGCTACACATGCTACACATGCTACACATGCTACACAAGCTACACAAGCTACACAAGCTACACATGCTACACATGCTACACATGCTACACATGCTACACAAGCTACACATGCTACACATACTACACATGCTACACATGCTACACATGCTACACAAGCTACACAAGCTACACAACAAGGCTTTATCTTTCGATGCTTTTACACAAACACAATCTTCTGATCTCCAACTTGTCTTGATTGTGTCACGATGAAGATGAGTTTAATGCAAAACTGTGGAACATTCTTGTCAGAGCAGCAGAGACGAGCAGTGGCTGGTCCTGGTTTGTGGTGCAGTGTAAGTGTAGGACCTCTTGTGTGTGGAGCTGGAGGCCGCGGGCTGCTGTCTCTTGTGTCTCGTACAGAGCTGCACCGTCTCTGTACAGCCCCGTCCTGCCCAGGCGGGTCGGGGGGCAGAGTCTCCTTCTCTGATTGAGCCGGACCATCCACTGCTTCAGCTTCAGGTCCAAGTCTCAAGATTGCAAAAGAACTAACTGACCCCAAACCTCCCTCACCTGCCCCTGTGGTCCTGCCCCTGTGGTCCTGCCCCTGTGGTCCTGCCCCTGTGGTCCTGTCCCATCTTCTCAAACTGACAGAACTCATGAAAGTATTTTCAATCTGGTTGCCTTCATGAAATTACAATATCAAATCTATTTTTGACTGATTTACCTCAAAATTTGAAGTTTTCATATTGCGTAAAATCTGCTTTCAATTGTCGTCCTTGTTTTTTATGCACAGAAATAACTCGACACATTTTTAAAACACTTTATAATTATAATAACTACACCTTGAACAGCTTAACAACTTAAAAGCTTCATCACAAACATAATGCCTAATGAACAGAATTAATGATTCAAGCTTATTAATAACTTCAATACTTCTATCATCATCAATCGTCTTAAACTAATTGTTCATTATGAATGAAGTCTTACTTCATGCTTTATTAAGTTCAAGCAGTAGTTATTATAGTGTGTAGTAGTGGGCACATTCAGCCCGTGGTCCCACCCCTCCAGTTCCTCCCTGTGGCTCCACCCCCTCCAGCCCCTCCCTGTGGCTCCACCCCTCCAGTCCCTCCCTGTGGCTCCTCCCTGTGGCTCCACCCCTCCAGCCCCTCCCTGTGGCTCCTCCCTGTGGCTCCACCCCTCCAGCCCCTCCCTGTGGCTCCTCCCTGTGGCTCCACCCCTCCAGTCCCTCCCTGTGGCTCCTCCCTGTGGCTCCACCCCTCCAGCCCCTCCCTGTGGCTCCTCCTGTGGCTCCACCCCTCCACCCCCGCCCTGTGGCTCCACCCCTCCAGCCCCTCCCTGTGGCTCCACCCCTCCAGCCCCTCCCTGTGGCTCCTCCCTGTGGCTCCACCCCTCCAGCCCCTCCCTGTGGCTCCTCCCTGTGGCTCCACCCCTCCAGCCCCTCCCTGTGGCTCCTCCTGTGGCTCCACCCCTCCACCCCCGCCCTGTGGCTCCACCCCTCCAGCCCCTCCCTGTGGCTCCACCCCTCCAGCTCCTCCCTGTGGCTCCACCCCTCCAGCTCCTCCCTGTGGCTCCACCCCTCCAGCCCCTCCCTGTGGCTCCACCCCTCCAGTCCCTCCCTGTGGCTCCTCCCTGTGGCTCCTCCCTGTGGCTCCACCCCTCCAGCCCCTCCCTGTGGCTCCAGCCCCTCCCTCCAGCCCCTCCCTGTGGCTCCTCCCTGTGGCTCCACCCCTCCAGCCCCTCCCTGTGGCTCTTCCCTGTGGCTCCACCCCTCCAGCCCCTCCCTGTGGCTCCTCCCTGTGGCTCCACCCCTCCAGCCCCTCCCTGTGGCTCCTCCCTGTGGCTCCACCCCTCCACCCCCGCCCTGTGGCTCCACCCCTCCAGCCCCTCCCTGTGGCTCCACCCCTCCAGCCCCTCCCTGTGGCTCCACCCCTCCAGCCCCTCCCTGTGGCTCCTCCCTGTGGCTCCACCCCTCCAGCCCCTCCCTGTGGCTCCTCCCTGTGGCTCCACCCCTCCACCCCCGCCCTGTGGCTCCACCCCTCCAGCCCCTCCCTGTGGCTCCACCCCTCCAGCTCCTCCCTGTGGCTCCACCCCTCCACCCCCGCCCTGTGGCTCCACCCCTCCAGCCCCTCCCTGTGGCTCCACCCCTCCAGCTCCTCCCTGTGGCTCCACCCCTCCAGCCCCTCCCTGTGGCTCCTCCTGTGGCTCCACCCCTCCACCCCCGCCCTGTGGCTCCACCCCTCCAGCCCCTCCCTGTGGCTCCACCCCTCCAGCTCCTCCCTGTGGCTCCACCCCTCCACCCCCGCCCTGTGGCTCCACCCCTCCAGCCCCTCCCTGTGGCTCCACCCCTCCAGCTCCTCCCTGTGGCTCCACCCCTCCACCCCCGCCCTGTGGCTCCACCCCTCCAGCCCCTCCCTGTGGCTCCACCCCTCCAGCTCCTCCCTGTGGCTCCACCCCTCCAGCTCCTCCCTGTGGCTCCACCCCTCCAGCCCCTCCCCTCTTATCCCAGGACTATGATCAGAATGAGTGGGTCTGTAAGAGGAGCAGTGTTTGGTCCGAGTGCCCAGTTCTGGCTCAGATCCTGATCCTTTTTCTTTACTTCCTCCTCACTTCTTCTTTAGGGTTGTGGGGGCGTGGTCAAAGCAGAGGCTCCTCCCCTGCAGACCCCCTCCCAGCGGCGCCCGCGGGACCCAGACGATGGTGAGCTCGTGTTTGTGTTTCTTGCCACAGTCTAAGTCGTGATTAAGAGTGGAGAACGAAAAGAACGACTGCAACTTTGAGAAGATTGTCAAGTGTTTCACCTGCCGTTTCACCTGCCGTTTCACCTGCCGTAACATAAAGGAAATAAACACCTTCTGTAACACGGCTACTTTTTGGTATTTGTCAATTCAAGCTACAAGAACTGCAGGAGAATAAAGAATATGCAATAAAAATAAAGATAAAGGACTATTAGACTTGACTTCAATCTGAAAATATATTTTGAATGCAATTATGATACAAGATTAAAAAGAAGAGTAGTAAACAAAAAACGATTACTTCCAATAAGTGACTTAATAAATGACTTGGTAGATGCACATTTCAGTTTGTCAAGAGTATTGAAAATCAAACTAATCCATACGAGGCCTAGTATCAAATAGATACTCATTTGAACAAGTATCAATATCAGATGTTTGATTCTTTTCAGCTTTATCACATCCGTAACATAAAGGTCTATTGTGTAAAAACAGTATGTATTTGTGGTATGGAGCATATTCTCTGGTGTCAGAGTCTCTTCTCTTTCTTCTCCAGTGTCACAATAAACTCAAGGTCCAGTCATTATTCCTGTGATCACATCTTAAACCCTCTCCACAGACTCGTGTGACGGCCTCCCACGCTCCGCCTGTAAACGGCCCAAACTGGACGTGTCTCTGGACGAGTGGGACCTGTCCGGCCTGCCCTGGTGGTTTCTGGGTAATCTCAGGAACAACTACAGCAGACGGAGCAACGGGTCCACGGACATTCACACTAACCAGGTGAGAGGTGTTGAGTTATGTAACATCCTCCTTTAGTTGAGATGAGGACTGCAGACCTAAACCCGCCTTCAGGTCCTAATGACACATGTCATATTTGCATCATGTTATAACGACATAAGATAAGATATTCCTTTATTGTCCCACATGGGGTAATTTCATTGGTGCAACGCAGGTAGATACAGAAGAACAGATCACTTATAGGAAGTCTGAAAAACACTTTCAGTAGAAGATCTCCTATAAATAAATAAATAAATAAATAATACAAGACACTTGAACAAGGATCAAACATGAGGCTTAACTGAAGATTGAAATAAACTCAACTTGTCTGGTTTATTCACCGTTTTTAACAGAAGTTACAACTTACAAATCATAAGTTACTAGCTACGAGCTAGCAGCTAATCTATAGCTTATCAGTTAACACACTGAACAAGAGCATGTGGAGTATTGTTGACTGTCAGTCTCCGATCCATCGACATCAAAAGTCTGGTAAAAACCTTCAAACAGACAATAAACTAGTGTAAATAATTATTTAACAGTGTAAAATAAGAGTGTTACAAAAACTAGCATAAAAAAAAGTCAACTAGAACCACTATACAGCCTCGTTCACACCGCGGCGGCCAATTCACGCCCGACGCAGAAGTTAGACGCCTGTACATTTGAAGACAAACGCCCCGGACTCACGTTCGTAAATACACTCGACAGCAGAGGTGTAAATGGAGGACCATGGCTTTGGTTTATTAACTTTACAAAGTCCAGAAGCGGAGGCGATGGGCCCCGGGGCCCGTCTGGGACCCGCAGATACTTCAGAGCTGAGCAGAGTTTAGTCCATATCATTATTTGCTCCAAGAGCTTAAGGTTTTTTTTTTATCTTGTGGGTTTGTTTTGGGTCTTTTTCCGGGTCGTGCAGCACGTCATCTCTGATTGGCTGCTGCGCATCTGCAGCAGAAAGTTAACCAAAGCTGAACATGTCGCGCCTCGGGCGCCTCGTACGCGCTCAAAGCGCCGAGAGCGTACGAAAACACAGGAACTCGGGATCTCGAGGGCCCCACACCGTGTCTTTAACCACAGGACCAACAAAGCTGACATTTTCCTCTGCGAGACGATAAATGACCTCACGTGATCTGGGAGCCAATGGGAGTAGACCAGATTTTAGGTCAACGCCCACCCAGAAGCTGCTCGCCTTCTAATTGGCTGAGAAATCTGCATCGTGTCTGAAGTTAGGTAGGAAAAACATGTTGGTGTGACGGTCGAAGTGCTCACATCACGCAGTGACTATAATAAAAATAGTGCGGCGCCGACACTGGCGCCGGTCATGGGTTCGATCGCCACTTTCAAAGTTCCAACTACTGCTGGAAATGCCTTTAGCAAGTGATGCATGTGGTCAACCAAGTACGACTGACCGCTCTGTGGTCGTCTGCTCGTGGCTCTTTTCCTCTTTTCCTGTGGTTGGATTTGTTTAAAGATGTAGAGAACTATTTGATTCCATATCTGCACCAATAAGGCCACTTCAATGTGAAGCGAAACTTCTGACAAAAGAAAACTGCAAAACCTGTGCCAGGATTTAAAAAAGAAAGAATCCGACCTGAATGTTTCCGGAAACACACTATTTTATTTGGCCTTAATTCGTGTTTAAGCCTTAGTTATTTTATGACTTGGTTTACGGATCTGCCGCACTTAGATTATTGATTTCTACAATATAAATACAATAAATTATTATCATTTTTTTTATAAAGTTCCGCCGTCAACGCAAAATAGCTTTAAATGAAATATAAATGGCGGTATTAAGTCAAAAGATAAGAGCGCGTGAAGCAATTTTTCCTCAAAATCCTGCTGGAGTCTGTGACGGGCGGGGCCGTCCCTGGGCGGGGCCCCGGGAGGAGGAGCATGAGAAGACGCACGCGCCCGTTTCCGTGACTGTGACGTGCAGCGCCAACTCCTTTATATCGCAAATGCACATTTTAAACCCGTTTAGCACATTTTCTCCAGCGTGCCCCCCCCTCCTGTGGTGCCTTCTGGGAAAACCTGGGAGAAAAAAATTGAAATTATATTTGTATTTCGCTCGCCTGTTCAATATATTTCATTTAAAAACCGGTGCGGCCTGAGCACGAGGCTTTAGAGAAATACATTTGAATATGAACCAGCTCTGATTTAAAAGTTGATGTTAGACTAATGAAAGAATCCAAATGACTGACTGTTGTTTGACTTGTAGCTGTCTCCTGCTCAGGAGGAGGACACGGCCATCATCTCTGACACCACCGACGACCTGTGGTTCCTGACGGAGGCGGAGAGCGAGCAGCGCAGTGTGGAGATGAAGGAGGCGGCGCTGGAGGAGAACAGCGCTGACACAGACCCGCCTCCAGACGATGAGGACATCGCCCGGGACGACAAGGACCACAAGCAGGTACCCAAGTCAGGACAATGATCCAAACAACCGGAGGGACATGGTGTCTGCTGAGCGTGCTTCAAGAACATGTGGCAGCATTCACTGATTTAAAACCTTAACACCATTTGATAGATTCACAAGGGAAATTACACCTACAATTACAATATATTACAAAAAGACAAATAGCAAAAGTTGTGTCAAGTCAGGTGCAAATCTCTAGATTTATACATGCGTAAACCTGCCTGACCGTTGTTTCACCTCTGAATCAAACTCATCATTTTTGTTCCTTTTGTTTGTGATTTGACATATTTGATCCTGACATCCACAGATGGAGGCGGAGCCAGAGGACGAATCCCAGTGTCTGAGCGATGACACGGACACAGAGGTCTCCACACAGGTTTGTCCTGGAACAGGCTCTGGAACAGGCTCTGGAACAGGCTCTGGAACAGGCTCTGGAACAGGCTCTGGAACAGGCTCTGGAACAGGCTCTGGAACAGGCTCTGGAACAGGCTCTGGAACAGGCTCTGGAACAGGCTCTGGAACAGGCTCTGGAACAGGTTTCAATGTATTGAAAAAAAAAATTGTTTTTTCTAATGGCTGACATGTCGACTGGACTGATGGTCGGCTGCTGCTCAGTTTTACAATGAAGTTAATATTTCATTTCTTGGTCCCGCCCCCTGGTCCCTCCCCTCCCTTGGTCCCTACCCTCCCCTGGTCCCTCCCCTGGTCCCTCCCCTTTGTCGCAGGATGCTTGGCAGTGCTCCGAATGCCGTAAGTTCAACACGCCTCATCAGAAATACTGTGTGCGCTGCTGGGCTCTCCGCAAAAACTGGTACAAGGACGTGCCGCGCCTTGCCCATTCGCTCTCCGTGCCCGACATCCCAGCATGCACCTCTTCTCTCTCCGCCCACGACAACGAGGATTACGACAGCGACGCGGGAATCGACGTACCGGACTGCAGCCGCACCGTCTCCGATCCGGTGATCCTCCCGTCTCACTCCACCGCCGACCGTCCTCTGCCGCCGCCGGGCTCCAAGGGTAAGGGGCCGCGCCCGTGCGCTCTCCCCAGGGGCCAGCAGGGGTCGGCGGGCGGAGACGGTCAGGAGAGCCTGGACATGGACGTGGAGGTGAAGCCTGAAGCGCTGCTGGAGCCGTGTAAGCTCTGCAGGGTTCGGCCGCGGAACGGGAACATCATCCACGGGAAAACGGCGCATCTCTTAACGTGTTTCAACTGCGCCAAACGCTTACACAAGTGCCACGCCCCGTGTCCAGGGTGTGGCAAGATCATCCAGAAAGTCATCAAGATATATGTGGTCTAGAACTGTAGAGCGCCTGTGGAAGTATCTAGCTCTACGGCTAAAGTAAGTCAAGTCAAGTAAGTGCTACACAAGACTAGCACCGAAGTCAACTCCTAAGTGTCTAGGACTCATCCAGGACTAACTTCACTAACTTAAGACTGAGCCAGGTCTAAACCAGGTCTAAACCAGGTCTAAACCAGGTCTAAACCAGGTCTAAACCAGGACTAAACCAGGACTAAACCAGGACTAAACCAGGTCTAAACCAGGTCTAAACCAGGTCTAAACCAGGTCTAAACCAGGTCTAAACCAGGACTAAACCAGGACTAAACCAGGACTAAACCAGGTCTAAACCAGGTCTAAACCAGGTCTAAACCAGGTCTAAACCAGGACTAAACCAGGACTAAACCAGGACTAAACCAGGTCTAAACCAGGTCTAAACCAGGTCTAAACCAGGTCTAAACCAGGTCTAAACCAGGACTAAACCAGGACTAAACCAGGACTAAACCAGGTCTAAACCAGGTCCAAACAAGGTCTAAACCAGGACTAAACCAGGACTAAACCAGGACTAAACCAGGTCTAAACCAGGACTAAACCAGGACTAAACCAGGACTAAACCAGGTCTAAACCAGGACTAAACCAGGACTAAACCAGGACTAAACCAGGTCTAAACCAGGTCCAAACAAGGTCTAAACCAGGACTAAACCAGGACTAAACCAGGTCTAAACCAGGACTAAACCAGGACTAAACCAGGTCTAAACCAGGTCCAAACAAGGTCTAAACCAGGACTAAACCAGGACTAAACCAGGACTAAACCAGGTCTAAACCAGGACTAAACCAGGACTAAACCAGGACTAAACCAGGACTAAACCAGGTCTAAACCAGGTCTAAACCAGGTCTAAACCAGGTCTAAACCAGGACTAAACCAGGACTAAACCAGGTCTAAACCAGGTCCAAACAAGGTCTAAACCAGGACTAAACCAGGACTAAACCAGGACTAAACCAGGTCTAAACCAGGACTAAACCAGGACTAAACCAGGTCTAAACCAGGTCCAAACAAGGTCTAAACCAGGACTAAACCAGGACTAAACCAGGACTAAACCAGGTCTAAACCAGGACTAAACCAGGACTAAACCAGGTCTAAACCAGGTCCAAACAAGGTCTAAACCAGGACTAAACCAGGACTAAACCAGGTCTAAACCAGGACTAAACCAGGACTAAACCAGGACTAAACCAGGTCTAAACCAGGACTAAACCAGGACTAAACCAGGACTAAACCAGGACTAAAGCAGGTCTAAACCAGGACTAAACCAGGACTAAACCAGGTCCAAACCTAGAATAAACCAGTTTAGACTCGGCAAGGACATATATGACCTTATTCTTCACTTGCACCTTCAGATTTCCAAGACTTGTCCTAGTTTAGATCCACTGTCTCTGGTTTGGAACTGGGTTTGACTCTTAAAGAAAAGGACTAAACCACGACTAACTCAGAATGAAAGTTGTGCTAAATGGGTTCTAAACCCGGACTTTGCCCAAACTGGAGCTCGAGCTGGACAAAACCAGGTCTAAACCAGGACTAAACCAGGACTAAACCAGGACTAAACCAGGACTAAACCAGGTTTAAACCAGGACTAAACCAGGACTAAAGCAGGTCTAAACCAGGACTAAAGCAGGTCTAAACCAGGACTAAACCAGGACTAAACCAGGTCTAAACCAGGACTAAACCAGGACTAAACCAGGTCCAAACAAGGTCTAAACCAGGACTAAACCAGGACTAAACCAGGTCTAAACCAGGTCTAAACCAGGTCTAAACCAGGACTAAACCAGGACTAAACCAGGACTAAACCAGGTCTAAACCAGGTCTAAACCAGGTCTAAACCAGGTCTAAACCAGGTCTAAACCAGGACTAAACCAGGACTAAACCAGGACTAAACCAGGTCTAAACCAGGTCCAAACAAGGTCTAAACCAGGACTAAACCAGGACTAAACCAGGTCCAAACAAGGTCTAAACCAGGACTAAACCAGGACTAAACCAGGTCTAAACCAGGACTAAACCAGGACTAAACCAGGTCCAAACAAGGTCTAAACCAGGACTAAACCAGGACTAAACCAGGTCTAAACCAGGACTAAACCAGGACTAAACCAGGACTAAACCAGGACTAAACCAGGACTAAACCAGGACTAAACCAGGTCTAAACCAGGTCTAAACCAGGTCTAAACCAGGTCTAAACCAGGACTAAACCAGGACTAAACCAGGACTAAACCAGGTCTAAACCAGGTCCAAACAAGGTCTAAACCAGGACTAAACCAGGACTAAACCAGGACTAAACCAGGTCTAAACCAGGACTAAACCAGGACTAAACCAGGACTAAACCAGGTCTAAACCAGGTCCAAACAAGGTCTAAACCAGGACTAAACCAGGACTAAACCAGGTCTAAACCAGGACTAAACCAGGACTAAACCAGGACTAAACCAGGTCTAAACCAGGTCCAAACAAGGTCTAAACCAGGACTAAACCAGGACTAAACCAGGTCTAAACCAGGACTAAACCAGGACTAAACCAGGACTAAACCAGGTCTAAACCAGGACTAAACCAGGACTAAACCAGGACTAAACCAGGACTAAACCAGGTTTAAACCAGGACTAAACCAGGACTAAAGCAGGTCTAAACCAGGTCTAAACCAGGACTAAACGACTGTAAACTGGCACTAAACCAGGAATAACAAGTCCAAATTTGCACTTAAAGACTATTTCAAGACTAAATCTGGACTTGCAACATCTGTGTTCCACTGAAAGTACGCACACCACAGTTTGAGAAACACTGCTCCAGAGAAGGAACATTTCAACGGCTCCGAAAACCAAGCAACGGGCACATGATTCTGCAGGACGCTCGCTCTAACCCCGCGCTGCAGGACGCTCGCTCTAACTCCTCGCTGCAGGACGCTCGCTGCAGGACGCTCGCTCTAACTCCTCGCTGCAGGACGCTCGCTGCAGGACGCTCGCTCTAACCCCGCGCTGCAAGACGCTCGCTGCAGGACGCTCGCTCTAACCCCGCGCTGCAGGACGCTCGCTGCAGGACGCTCGCTGCAGGACGCTCGCTGCAGGACGCTCGCTGCAGGACGCTCGCTGCAGGACGCTCGCTGCAGGACGCTCGCTCTAACCCCGCGCTGCAGGACGCTCGCTGCAGGACGCTTGCTGCAGGACGCTCGCTGCAGGACGCTCGCTGCAACTCCTCGTTGCAGGACGCTCGCTGCAGGACACTCGCTGCAGGACGCTCGCTGCAGGACGCTCGCTCTAACTCCTCGCTGCAGGACGTTCGCTGCAGGACGCTCGCTGCAGGACGCTCGCTGCAGGACGCTCGCTGCAGGACGCTCGCTGCAGGACGCTCGCTCTAACCCCGCGCTGCAGGACGCTCGCTGCAGGACGCTCGCTCTAACCCCGCGCTGCAGGACGCTCGCTGCAGGACGCTCGCTCTAACCCCGCGCTGCAGGACGCTCGCTGCAGGACGCTCGCTGCAGGACGCTCAGCACTTGAAGCCGCTCAGTTTTCTGGTGGAAGAAGCCAAACGTAACGACTGCAGTGCCACGTGAGACGAGACACTTCATTTAGGTTCAGCTGCTCTAGAAATGAATAAATGGTGAATATTCGGGCGTGAAAACAAACAAAACGGTCAGAAGTTCAATTTGAGCATTAAATGACATTAAAAAGACTCAAGTTACAAAAGTTGAAGCGACATTGAACTGGGCGTTCTTCGTTCTGACGCTCGTTTCATCTTCTCGTTTGTCTCGTTTCCTGTGGCAGTTTGTGCCTAATTGAAGTGTGTACTTTCCACAGTTAAAGGGATTCAAATAACACGTATTTATTTATATATTGCAGAGTATTTTGCTGTGATCCTTGTACATAGATCTATTGCTGACATAATGTCTACACCAGTTAAAAAGGACTTAATCCTAATATATTCAATTTATTTTATGACTCATCGGATTATATTTTCTTTATTTCAAGCCAAATTATCTGCCAGGGGTAAAAAAAAAAAATATTTAAACTCATGTAGATCATATTTTTGCCCTTGTTCTTGGTTAAAGGTGCAACTACGTCACCTTTTTGTCTCCTGAAAATGCTTTGCCTGGATAAACCCACATTTTTAATTTATTCAGCTTCAGCCCTGTTTTTATTGCTACAATTTGATGCTGTTTTGTGGAACGTTCCTGGCAAAACAAGTTTCTCAGCGTTTCACCCGCTCAGAGCGCTTCACCCGCTCAGAGCGCTTCACCCGCTCAGAGCGCTTCACCCGCTCAGAGCGCTTCACCCGCTCGTGTCGGGCCGTTCAGCCATTAGAAAACCAACAGATGCATTTCCTGTACATACAATTATTGTTATTAATGAAATATTGAATGAAACGTGATAATAATAAGTCATAAATGGTAATGAAGCTTACAAAGGTTTATGCAGCGCCGCCACTTCAGGCCCATAGGGGGCGATGTGAGGCACTAATGTCCAGCTGCTGTCGTGACTGTCACAGGACGCTTCATATCTTCATATCTTAATGATAAAGTGAATGTTTGTACAGCGTTAAAGGGTTAAAGTGTTGAAGTCTTTTTGTCTTGTAAAAACTGCCTCAAAATGCAACTAGTGATTGAAATGTAAGCGGAACATTTGTGTTTATTTAATTTATTTATAATGTTCTTGTTTTAGCCTTTGCAGAGCTTCATCTTTGGAGTTGATTTGAGCGTTTCACTGCCACGTCATGAATCCTGCTTTTGTTTTTAAATTCATCTTTGACCAAACGTTTTTTTAGAAGTCTTTCATTGTTTTCACCACCAGGTGGCGCTGTTCTCACGTCACGCATGTTTTCACTTGAAGTGTTTGAAGTTCTATTTGGATCAAGACAAATGCCTGAGAAATATCTTTATTGTTCAAACCTGGTGTATTAAAAGTACACAGTGTTTTAAAAGTACACAGTGTATTAAAAGTACACACTGCAGTTGTTTTCTTTTTGCCAAGAAATAAATATTGTTGGAATTAAATGAATGTTGTATTATTATGAATTAGGGCTGGATATCGCTAAGACCCTCGTGATACCACACGTATCCCAGTACTTACACGTACTTGTATATTCTGATAGAATCCACATACTTTTCTGAAAAGGTCTTAATGTTCCAAATGTGTCATGTTTTTAGTCTGGATAAGAAAACCACAAAATACTTTATAAATCCTCTAGTAACGTCATCGTCTGATCCAAAGAGAAATATAAGGACCATGGACAGCGGTCAAAGAGCTGTATATAATAGTTTTCATAAATCTAGTGAACGTAAATGAAAGATTATTCTATTGTTGCGTTACGGTGTTGATCATCCTGAATATTTGTGAAATGGTGAAGTTTTTATATCTATATATATATATATATATAGATATATATATATAGATATATATATATAGATATATATATATATATAGATAGATATATATATATATATATATAGATATATATATATAGATATACATATAGATATATATATATATAGATATATATAATCATAAGCACTAATACAATATTTGTTTTGTGCACAAGGATCTGTAGATGAAGTTTTAAAGTCATGTTTTAATGACGAGCTTAAGTCGTAGTAGTGGCTTAACTGCGCTGTGATTGGTCCTCCTGTGGCTTGACTGCGCTGTGATTGGTCCTCCTCCTGAACACACGTGTGTAACTGACGTGGACAGTTGCGTCCTCTGAATACAGTGTCTTTGTGTCTCTGAGCAGCTGCTCCCTGTCGTCAGGGTTGCACCTGCCGCACTCTTTCTCTCCGACTCGCAATTCATTTGGAAACAGGAGCCACTAAAGTAACTGTACTCGAGTAAATGTGTGTTTAAGTAGATTTAACATGTTTTATTTTTACTCTAATTTCAATTGATTTTTTTAACTGGATTGAAAAGTATAATGTCTGAACAAGTGTGAGTCGTCCCTAATGCTGGTTCACAAGAGACCCTAAGACCCTAAAGCCCTAAGGCCCTAAAGCCCTAAAGCCCTAAGGCCCTAAGACCCTAAAGCCCTAAGACCCTAAAGCCCTAAGGCCCTAAGACCCTAAAGCCCTAAGACCCTAAAGCCCTAAGACCCTAAGGCCCTAAGACCCTAAAGCCCTAAGACCCTAAAGCCCTAAGACCCTAAGACCCTAAAGCCCTAAGGCCCTAAGACCCTAAAGCCCTAAGACCCTAAAGCCCTAAGACCCTAAAGCCCTAAGGCCCTAAGACCCTAAGGCCCTAAGGCCCTAAGACCCTAAAGCCCTAAGACCCTAAAGCCCTAAGACCCTAAGGCCCTAAAGCCCTAAGGCCCTAAGACCCTAAAGCCCTAAGACACTAAAGCCCTAAGACCCTAAGACCCTAAAGCCCTAAAGCCCTAAGACCCTAAAGCCCTAAGGCCCTAAGACCCTAAAGCCCTAAGACCCTAAGATCCTAAAGCCCTAAGACCCTAAGGAGAACCACTTGGCCTTTCTAGATTGTTCCACCATCAGAGGAGAGGAAGCTCCAGATAGAAGTACTACAGCACTTCAGAGGACAAGAGGTGTCCACCAGCTCAGAGGGCAAGAGGTGAAGAGAACCAAAAAGCAGGACAAAAGGGAAACAGAACAGAGATGGGTGTTTCTGTCCCTTATGTCTCTGGACTGTCCAGAAAACTGCAGAGAATCTTTAGACAACATGAAGTCCCTGTTTATTTTAAACCAGGAAACACTTTAAGACACAAACTGAGCCACATAGTGAGACTAAAGAGCCACATAGTGAGACTAAAGAGCCACATAGTGAGACTAAAGGGCCACATAGTGAGACAAAAGAGCCACTTAGTGAGACAAAAGAGCCACATAGTGAGACTAAAGAGCCACATTGTGAGACTAAAGAGAGCCACATAGTGAGACTAAAGAGAGCCACATAGTGAGACTAAAGAGCCACATAGTGAGACTAAAGAGCCACATAGTGAGGGGTTTGTTACTTCCTGCATCCGAAGAGTGCACACGCTTTTTTGCTCGCTCCGCTTGCTATCGCTGTTTTCCTTATTTATTTTGCTTTTTAATCAGTTTTTGTCTTCCAAACATTTTTGCTTTAGACTTTTTCAAGTAAACCAAGGATTTTAAGAACATTTTTTCCAGTTTTAACGACATATCTGACGCCAGCGACATGTCCGGGAGAAGAAGGGAGAAAGACTGTGAACGCTGTCGGAAATATCAACAAGAAATTAATGAGCTGAAAACACGGATATTTGTTTTGGAATCTGAAAAAGTTCTTCACGATACCATTCCTGTGTCAACCGATGGTAAGAAGAGCACACTTTTTACAAGAAAAACTGCTACTTTCAACCTAAACCGCAGTGACTCTGTGTCGTTTCCAAAACTGTCTAGAAACCAGAAAGACCAGGCTGTTTCTTGGAACAAACTTGGAGCAAAGCCTAAACGATACAAAGATAACGTGAAGTCACCTAAAATACAGCTCACCAACAGATTTTTACCACTTTCAGAGATGTAATTAAATGAAAAAAGGAAAGATGACGTGGCCAAAATACAGCGAGGAGGATCTTCCAAGGTCACGCAGATTGTTTTAGTTGGGGACGGCGCGATAAGTCACGTGACGCATGAAAAGATAAACACACATTCTTTTCCAAGCGCCACTGTTTCTGAGATAACGCCACTCCTTCCAAATATTATGGCTAAGCATGGAGGAGCTAAACAGCTGATTGTGCACGTGGGTGCAGTGGACATGCGGCGGGAACAGACTGAAGTTTTGAAAAAAGACTTCTTGAAGTTATTCGACGTGCTTGATAAAATGGAAATCAAAACTTTCATAAGTGGATCTCTTCCAAACATCGACAGGAGGAACAAGTTTAGCCGGCTTCTTCAGCTGAACACATGGCTGTCCAAAGAGTGTTCCCCGAGAGGACTACACTACATTGAGAACTTCTATCTATTCTGGAAACGAGAGGACCTGTTTAAGAGAAATGGCCCCCACCTATGCAGAGGTGGAGTGAGGGTGCTGACAGAGAACCTGCTCCACGCTCTGAGGCATTGGACTGGGCCTGGACAGGGTCCTGAGCAGATAGTTAGAGAAGAGAGGAAAGAGAGAAGAATTCCTGCTCCATCAGCCAGAGACCGAGCCAATGTTTCAACATCAAAAGCACCACAACCTCAGCCTGCACCAAAGGATTCATCAGCAGCTGCTCCACCACCACCAGCAAAGGATTCAGCTCCAGCTGCTCCACATTCACCTCCACCGCCTCCAGCAAAGGAACAATCTTCAAAGGCCTTGGACCCATCTGTGACAAGCCCAACAACATCCCTGTCATCGCCCCTGCCTTCACACCAGCCCTGGGTTCCCCCTGCAACATCTACTCCCACTAAAGATTCATCATTCTCCTTCTCATCTCCACTCTCACCCATGGGCCTTCCCAGCCATTTTGAAAGTCTGATCAAATCAGGCATTAAGATGGCTCCACTCACGCCCAATATAGCAAGGGCTATACCACCCATCCCCCCTCGCCTCTCACCTGGTCCCAAACTCTCCTTGGCTACAAAAGCCCCACCACCCATCCAACCTCGCCTTTCACCTGGTATCTCCCATAGCTAGGATGCACTGGGTCTCAGCGTTGCCGGAACTTATTGTCACATTAAAAATCAAACCAACCCGGGGCCCTATGTAAAAAGAGCCCCCCCTAGTGCTATTTCTGTAGTCACATCATCACACAGATGGAAAAACAAAATGCGAGTCAGGCCCAATCTGAGAAATGTGATTCATATTCCCTGTGAAAAGATAAAGCCCAGTCCCACTGAAACTAGTCTGAAACTTACTGTGCTAAATGTCAGATCCTTATGTAACAAATCTCTCTTAATTAATAATTTTATTTATTCTTATAATCTTGATTTTATGTTTTTAACTGAAACATGGCTTGACAAAAACACAGGAAATGTAGTTCTGATAGAATCTGCTCCACCCAACTTTAAGTTTGAATCTGAAACACGAGAAAACAAAAAAGGGGGTGGAGTCTGTGCTGTCTTTAGAGATGAAATAATTACCCGCAGGTTGTCTTTTGGGGTGTTTTCATCATTTGAGTATGTATCCTTTAAAATGGAGCTAAAACGGTCTCCATCCATTCTCTTCATTGTTTTATACAAGCCTCCCCAGCACTGCCAAAGTTTTATTGATGATTTTACTGAGATGCTTTCAGTCGTATGCACAGACTTTGATGGTTTGGTCATTACAGGTGATTTCAACGTGCATGTTGATAATGTTTGTGACAGAAACGCTAAAGAGCTTGATGCTGTCCTTGAAACCTTCAGTCTTACTCAGCATGTGAGAGGCCCCACCCACAGCAAAGGACACACTCTAGATCTCATAATTACAAAGGGGGTAAATATTTCAAATGTTAATGTGATCGATGTTGCTCTGTCTGATCATTTCTGTGTCTTCTTTGACCTGTCTGTTTCTCCCAAACCTCCGGTTGGTCCTGCAGTTGTTCAGAGGAGACACATAAGTGATGGCACAGGTGCACTGTTTATGGAAATGATAAACTTTGAAAATGTCTCATGTTCTAATGTAAATGATTTGTTGAACTCTGTTACATCTAGTGTTTTGAATGTTCTGGACACCATCGCCCCTATAAAGGCTAAAATGGTTAAAAATAAGCAGAAGGCGCCGTGGAGAAATGATGATTCGGTCAGGGCACAGAAAAGGGAGTGCCGCAGGGCCGAACGGAAATGGCGCAAGTCAAAGCTCCAGGTTCAAAAAGAGATTTACAAAGAAAAGCTGAACATGTACAACCTAATCTTATGTAGAACTAGGGAAAGATATTTTTTCTGAAATAATTGGAAGCTGCAGTAACAACTCGCGTGTCCTGTTTGCCACAGTAAACAGATTAACAAACCCTCCAGCTCAGCTGCCGTTAGAACTCATTTCCACATCCAAGTGTAATGACTTTGCATTATTCTTTAATGACAAAGTTCAGGGCATTAAAAATGCTATAAATCCCACAATGCAAAAAATTACCCTAAAACCACCAAGACACTTAGAGCTAACTCACTTTGCACCAGTAACTGACAAAACTGTCCATGAGATCATCACCAGTCTGAGTTCATCTACATGCTGCCTTGATGTGTTACCCACCAGATTTCTAAAGTCTGTGCTGAACAGTTTGTTAGCACCATTCACTCACATAGTTAACATGTCGCTTCAATCTGGAACATTCCCAATGCCTTTGAAAACTGCGGTCATAAAGCCTCTCCTAAAGAAGAGCAGTCTTGATGCCGCAGTACTGAGTCATTACCGGCCCATCTCTAATCTGCCATTTTTGGGCAAAGTCCTTGAAAAGGTTGTTTACCAACAGCTCACAGATTTATTCTTAATAAACAACTCATTTGATGTTTTTCAGTCAGGTTTTAGACCTCATCACAGCACTGAGACTGCTCTTGTCAAGGTGACAAATGACATCCGCCTGAACACTGACACGGGCAAAGCCTCAGTCTTAATTCTGTTGGATCTGAGTGCTGCTTTTGACACTGTCGATCATGGGATCCTCTTACAGAGACTAGAGGACTGGGTGGGCATCACTGGCACTGCCCTAAACTGGTTAAGGTCCTATCTGGAAGACAGGAAGTACTTTGTTGAAATTGGTATCTGTGTCTCAGACCACATGACCCTGACCTGTGGAGTGCCCCAAGGGTCAGTCCTGGGTCCCCTTCTGTTCAACCTCTACATGCTGCCGTTGGGTCAGTTGATACGCAGTGAAAATGTGTCCTATCACAATTATGCAGACGACACTCAGATCTATGTTTCACTATCGGCAGGTGACTATGGACCAGTAGATTCACTCTGTCACTGCATCAAACAGATCAGTGTGTGGATGCAAAACAACTTTCTCCAGCTGAACTCAGACAAGACTGAAATAATCGTTTTTGGCCCAAAGAAACAAAGAGAAAGTGTTAGCTGTCACCTCCAGAGTCTCGCTCTAAAACCTACAAACCAAATTAGAAATCTGGGGGTAATAATGGACTCAGACTTGAACTTTAATAGCCACGTCAAATCAATAACATCAGCAGCTTTTTACCATCTAAAAAACATTACCAAAATCAAAAATATAGTGTCAAAACCAGATTTAGAGAGACTTATCCACGCGTTTGTCTCCAGTAGATTAGACTGTAACGGCCTGCTCACTGGTCTCTCCAAACGAGCTGTAAAACAGCTGCAGTACATCCAGAACGCTGCTGCTCGGGTCCTGACTAGAACCAGGAAGTATGATCACATTAGTCCTGTTCTCAGGTCTCTGCACTGCCCCCTGTGGCTCAGAGAAGAGACTTTAAAGCAGCTCTGCTTGTGTACAAGTCTCTCCATGGCCTAGCACCAAAGTACATCTTGGATATGTTAGTGCCATATGAACCATCTCGGACTCTGAGGACCTCAGGGACCGGCCTCCTGCTGGTGCCCAGAGTCAGGACTAAACATGGACCGGCCTCCTGCTGGTGCCCAGAGTCAGGACTAAACATGGACCGGCCTCCTGCTGGTGCCAGAGTCAGGACTAAACATGGGGAATCTGCGTTTCAGTTTTATGCAGCTAAAATCTGGAACAGTCTTCCTGAAGATGTGAGACAGGTTCTACTCTGACAATGTTCAAATCTAAGCTAAAAACAGTTTTGTTTAGCTGCGCATATGACTGAAGGGATTTTTTCTTTGCACTCTTCTCTTTTGTTTGTGATTTTATTAGTTTAGAAAATCAGTTGGATTGATAATTTTTAATTTAGTTAATTTTATTGTATTTCTGTTTCTGTAATTTCTTTGTGATTTGAATGCATTTTTCCTGCTGTGAAGCACTTTGAATTGCCTTGTGTATGAAATGTGCTCTACAAATATACTTGCCTTGCCTTGCCTAAAGAGAGACACATAGTGAGACTAAAGAGAGCCACATGGTGAGACTAAAGAGAGCCACATAGTGAGACTAAAGAGAGCAACATGGTGAGACTAAAGAGAGCCACATAGTGAGACTAGAGAGCCACATAGTGAGACTAGAGAGAGCCACATAGTGAGACTAAAGAGAGCCACATAGTGAGACTAGAGAGCCACATAGTGAGACTAAAGAGCCACATAGTGAGACTAAAGAGAGCCACATAGTGAGACTAGAGAGCCACATAGTGAGACTAAAGAGAGCCACATAGTGAGACTAGAGAGCCACATAGTGAGACTAGAGAGAGCCACATAGTGAGACTAAAGAGAGCCACATAGTGAGACTAGAGAGCCACATAGTGAGACTAGAGAGCCACATAGTGAGACTAGAGAGAGCCACATAGTGAGACTAAAGAGAGCCACATAGTGAGACTAGAGAGCCACATAGTGAGACTAAAGAGAGCCACATAGTGAGACTAGAGAGCCACATAGTGAGACTAGAGAGCCACATAGTGAGACTAAAGAGCCACATAGTGAGACAAAAGAGCCACATAGTGAGACAAAAGAGCCACATAGTGAGACTAAAGAGAGCAACATGGTGAGACTAAAGAGAGCCACATAGTGAGACTAGAGAGCCACATAGTGAGACTAGAGAGAGCCACATAGTGAGACTAAAGAGAGCCACATAGTGAGACTAGAGAGCCACATAGTGAGACTAAAGAGCCACATAGTGAGACTAAAGAGAGCCACATAGTGAGACTAGAGAGCCACATAGTGAGACTAAAGAGAGCCACATAGTGAGACTAGAGAGCCACATAGTGAGACTAGAGAGAGCCACATAGTGAGACTAAAGAGAGCCACATAGTGAGACTAGAGAGCCACATAGTGAGACTAGAGAGCCACATAGTGAGACTAGAGAGAGCCACATAGTGAGACTAAAGAGAGCCACATAGTGAGACTAGAGAGCCACATAGTGAGACTAAAGAGCCACATAGTGAGACTAAAGAGAGCCACATAGTGAGACTAGAGAGCCACATAGTGAGACTAGAGAGCCACATAGTGAGACTAAAGAGCCACATAGTGAGACAAAAGAGCCACATAGTGAGACAAAAGAGCCACATAGTGAGACTAAAGAGAGACACATAGTGAGACTAAAGAGAGCCACATGGTGAGACTAAAGAGAGCCACATGGTGAGACTAGAGAGCCACATAGTGAGACTAAAGAGAGCCACATAGTGAGACTAGAGAGCCACATAGTGAGACTAGAGAGCCACATAGTGAGACTAAAGAGCCACATAGTGAGACAAAAGAGCCACATAGTGAGACAAAAGAGCCACATAGTGAGACAAAAGAGCCACATAGTGAGACTAAAGAGAGACACATAGTGAGACTAAAGAGAGCGACATAGTGAGACTAAAGAGAGACACATAGTGAGACTAAAGAGAGCCACATAGTGAGACTAAAGAGCCACATAGTGAGACTAAAGAGAGACACATGGTGAGACTAAAGAGCCACATAGTGAGACTAAAGAGCCACATAGTGAGACTAAAGAGAGCCACATGGTGAGACTAAAGAGCCACATAGTGAGACTAAAGAGCCACATAGTGAGACTAAAGAGCCACATAGTGAGACTAAAGAGCCACATAGTGAGACTAAAGAGCCACATAGTGAGACTAAAGAGCCACATAGTGAGACTAAAGAGAGCCACATAGTGAGACTAAAGAGAGACACATAGTGAGACTAAAGAGCCACATAGTGAGACTAAAGAGAGCCACATAGTGAGACTAAAGAGAGACACATAGTGAGACTAAAGAGCCACATAGTGAGACTAAAGAGAGCCACATAGTGAGACTAAAGAGCCACATAGTGAGACTAAAGAGAGACACATAGTGAGACTAAAGAGCCACATAGTGAGACTAAAGAGCCACATAGTGAGACTAAAGAGAGACACATAGTGAGACTAAAGAGCCACATAGTGAGACTAAAGAGCCACATAGTGAGACTAAAGAGCCACATAGTGAGACTAAAGAGCCACATAGTGAGACTAAAGAGAGCCACATAGTGAGACTAAAGAGCCGCATAGTGAGACTAAAGAGAGCCACATAGTGAGACTAAAGAGAGACACATGGTGAGACTAAAGAGAGCCACATAGTGAGACTAAAGAGCCACATAGTGAGACTAAAGAGAGACACATAGTGAGACTAAAGAGCCACATAGTGAGACTAAAGAGCCACATAGTGAGACTAAAGAGCCACATAGTGAGACTAAAGAGAGACACATAGTGAGACTAGAGAGCCACATAGTGAGACTAAAGAGCCACATAGTGAGACTAAAGAGAGCCACATAGTGAGACTAAAGAGCCACATAGTGAGACTAAAGAGAGCCACATAGTGAGACTAAAGAGCCACATAGTGAGACTAAAGAGAGACATAGTGAGACTAAAGAGAGACACATAGTGAGACAAAAGAGCCACATAGTGAGACTAAAGAGAGACACATAGTGAGACAAAAGAGCCACATAGTGAGACTAAAGAGAGCCACATAGTGAGACTAAAGAGCCACATAGTGAGACAAAAGAGCCACATAGTGAGACTAAAGAGAGACACATAGTGAGACTAAAGAGAGACACATAGTGAGACAAAAGAGCCACATAGTGAGACAAAAGAGCCACATAGTGAGACTAAAGAGCCACATAGTGGGACAAAAGAGCCACATGGTGAGACTAAAGAGCCACATAGTGAGACTAAAGAGCCACATAGTGAGACTAAAGAGAGCCACATGGTGAGACTAAAGAGCCAAATAGTGAGACTAAAGAGCCGCATAGTGAGACTAAAGAGAGACACATAGTGAGACTAAAGAGAGCCACATAGTGAGACTAAAGAGCCACATAGTGAGACTAAAGAGCCACATAGTGAGACTAAAGAGAGCCACATGGTGAGACTAAAGAGAGCCACATGGTGAGACTAAAGAGAGCCACATAGTGAGACTAAAGAGCCAAATAGTGAGACTAAAGAGCCGCATAGTGAGACTAAAGAGAGACACATAGTGAGACTAAAGAGAGCCACATGGTGAGACTAAAGAGAGCCACATAGTGAGACTAAAGAGCCACATAGTGAGACTAAATAGAGCCACATAGTGAGACTAAAGAGAGCCACATGGTGAGACTAAAGAGAGCCACATAGTGAGACTAAATAGAGCCACATAGTGAGACTAGAGAGCCACATAGTGAGACTAAAGAGCCACATAGTGAGACAAAAGAGCCACATAGTGAGACTAAAGAGCCACATAGTGAGACTAGAGAGCCACATAGTGAGACTAAAGAGCCACATAGTGAGACAAAAGAGCCACATAGTGAGACAAAAGAGCCACATAGTGAGACTAAAGAGAGACACATAGTGAGACTAAAGAGAGCCACATGGTGAGACTAAAGAGAGCCACATAGTGAGACTAGAGAGCCACATAGTGAGACTAAAGAGAGCCACATAGTGAGACTAGAGAGCCACATAGTGAGACTAAAGAGCCACATAGTGAGACTAAAGAGAGCCACATAGTGAGACTAGAGAGCCACATAGTGAGACTAAAGAGAGCCACATAGTGAGACTAGAGAGCCACATAGTGAGACTAGAGAGAGCCACATAGTGAGACTAAAGAGAGCCACATAGTGAGACTAGAGAGCCACATAGTGAGACTAGAGAGCCACATAGTGAGACTAGAGAGAGCCACATAGTGAGACTAAAGAGAGCCACATAGTGAGACTAGAGAGCCACATAGTGAGACTAAAGAGCCACATAGTGAGACTAAAGAGAGCCACATAGTGAGACTAGAGAGCCACATAGTGAGACTAGAGAGCCACATAGTGAGACTAAAGAGCCACATAGTGAGACAAAAGAGCCACATAGTGAGACAAAAGAGCCACATAGTGAGACTAAAGAGAGACACATAGTGAGACTAAAGAGAGCCACATGGTGAGACTAAAGAGAGCCACATGGTGAGACTAGAGAGCCACATAGTGAGACTAAAGAGAGCCACATAGTGAGACTAGAGAGCCACATAGTGAGACTAGAGAGCCACATAGTGAGACTAAAGAGCCACATAGTGAGACAAAAGAGCCACATAGTGAGACAAAAGAGCCACATAGTGAGACAAAAGAGCCACATAGTGAGACTAAAGAGAGACACATAGTGAGACTAAAGAGAGCGACATAGTGAGACTAAAGAGAGACACATAGTGAGACAAAAGAGCCACATAGTGAGACAAAAGAGCCACATAGCGAGACTAAAGAGAGACACATAGTGAGACTAAAGAGAGCCACATAGTGAGACTAAAGAGCCACATAGTGAGACTAAAGAGAGACACATGGTGAGACTAAAGAGCCACATAGTGAGACTAAAGAGCCACATAGTGAGACTAAAGAGCCACATAGTGAGACTAAAGAGAGCCACATGGTGAGACTAAAGAGCCACATAGTGAGACTAAAGAGCCACATAGTGAGACTAAAGAGCCACATAGTGAGACTAAAGAGCCACATAGTGAGACTAAAGAGCCACATAGTGAGACTAAAGAGCCACATAGTGAGACTAAAGAGAGCCACATAGTGAGACTAAAGAGAGACACATAGTGAGACTAAAGAGCCACATAGTGAGACTAAAGAGAGCCACATAGTGAGACTAAAGAGAGACACATAGTGAGACTAAAGAGCCACATAGTGAGACTAAAGAGAGCCACATAGTGAGACTAAAGAGCCACATAGTGAGACTAAAGAGAGACACATAGTGAGACTAAAGAGCCACATAGTGAGACTAAAGAGCCACATAGTGAGACTAAAGAGAGACACATAGTGAGACTAAAGAGCCACATAGTGAGACTAAAGAGCCACATAGTGAGACTAAAGAGCCACATAGTGAGACTAAAGAGCCACATAGTGAGACTAAAGAGAGCCACATAGTGAGACTAAAGAGCCGCATAGTGAGACTAAAGAGAGCCACATAGTGAGACTAAAGAGAGACACATGGTGAGACTAAAGAGAGCCACATAGTGAGACTAAAGAGCCACATAGTGAGACTAAAGAGAGACACATAGTGAGACTAAAGAGCCACATAGTGAGACTAAAGAGCCACATAGTGAGACTAAAGAGCCACATAGTGAGACTAAAGAGAGACACATAGTGAGACTAGAGAGCCACATAGTGAGACTAAAGAGCCACATAGTGAGACTAAAGAGAGCCACATAGTGAGACTAAAGAGCCACATAGTGAGACTAAAGAGAGCCACATAGTGAGACTAAAGAGCCACATAGTGAGACTAAAGAGAGACATAGTGAGACTAAAGAGAGACACATAGTGAGACAAAAGAGCCACATAGTGAGACTAAAGAGAGACACATAGTGAGACAAAAGAGCCACATAGTGAGACTAAAGAGAGCCACATAGTGAGACTAAAGAGCCACATAGTGAGACAAAAGAGCCACATAGTGAGACTAAAGAGAGACACATAGTGAGACTAAAGAGAGACACATAGTGAGACAAAAGAGCCACATAGTGAGACAAAAGAGCCACATAGTGAGACTAAAGAGCCACATAGTGGGACAAAAGAGCCACATGGTGAGACTAAAGAGCCACATAGTGAGACTAAAGAGCCACATAGTGAGACTAAAGAGAGCCACATGGTGAGACTAAAGAGCCAAATAGTGAGACTAAAGAGCCGCATAGTGAGACTAAAGAGAGACACATAGTGAGACTAAAGAGAGCCACATAGTGAGACTAAAGAGCCACATAGTGAGACTAAAGAGCCACATAGTGAGACTAAAGAGAGCCACATGGTGAGACTAAAGAGAGCCACATGGTGAGACTAAAGAGAGCCACATAGTGAGACTAAAGAGCCAAATAGTGAGACTAAAGAGCCGCATAGTGAGACTAAAGAGAGACACATAGTGAGACTAAAGAGAGCCACATGGTGAGACTAAAGAGAGCCACATAGTGAGACTAAAGAGCCACATAGTGAGACTAAATAGAGCCACATAGTGAGACTAAAGAGAGCCACATGGTGAGACTAAAGAGAGCCACATAGTGAGACTAAATAGAGCCACATAGTGAGACTAGAGAGCCACATAGTGAGACTAAAGAGCCACATAGTGAGACAAAAGAGCCACATAGTGAGACTAAAGAGCCACATAGTGAGACTAGAGAGCCACATAGTGAGACTAAAGAGCCACATAGTGAGACAAAAGAGCCACATAGTGAGACAAAAGAGCCACATAGTGAGACTAAAGAGAGACACATAGTGAGACTAAAGAGAGCCACATGGTGAGACTAAAGAGAGCCACATAGTGAGACTAGAGAGCCACATAGTGAGACTAAAGAGAGCCACATAGTGAGACTAGAGAGCCACATAGTGAGACTAAAGAGCCACATAGTGAGACTAAAGAGAGCCACATAGTGAGACTAGAGAGCCACATAGTGAGACTAAAGAGAGCCACATAGTGAGACTAGAGAGCCACATAGTGAGACTAGAGAGAGCCACATAGTGAGACTAAAGAGAGCCACATAGTGAGACTAGAGAGCCACATAGTGAGACTAGAGAGCCACATAGTGAGACTAGAGAGAGCCACATAGTGAGACTAAAGAGAGCCACATAGTGAGACTAGAGAGCCACATAGTGAGACTAAAGAGCCACATAGTGAGACTAAAGAGAGCCACATAGTGAGACTAGAGAGCCACATAGTGAGACTAGAGAGCCACATAGTGAGACTAAAGAGCCACATAGTGAGACAAAAGAGCCACATAGTGAGACAAAAGAGCCACATAGTGAGACTAAAGAGAGACACATAGTGAGACTAAAGAGAGCCACATGGTGAGACTAAAGAGAGCCACATGGTGAGACTAGAGAGCCACATAGTGAGACTAAAGAGAGCCACATAGTGAGACTAGAGAGCCACATAGTGAGACTAGAGAGCCACATAGTGAGACTAAAGAGCCACATAGTGAGACAAAAGAGCCACATAGTGAGACAAAAGAGCCACATAGTGAGACAAAAGAGCCACATAGTGAGACTAAAGAGAGACACATAGTGAGACTAAAGAGAGCGACATAGTGAGACTAAAGAGAGACACATAGTGAGACAAAAGAGCCACATAGTGAGACAAAAGAGCCACATAGCGAGACTAAAGAGAGACACATAGTGAGACTAAAGAGAGCCACATAGTGAGACTAAAGAGCCACATAGTGAGACTAAAGAGAGACACATGGTGAGACTAAAGAGCCACATAGTGAGACTAAAGAGCCACATAGTGAGACTAAAGAGCCACATAGTGAGACTAAAGAGAGCCACATGGTGAGACTAAAGAGCCACATAGTGAGACTAAAGAGCCACATAGTGAGACTAAAGAGCCACATAGTGAGACTAAAGAGCCACATAGTGAGACTAAAGAGCCACATAGTGAGACTAAAGAGCCACATAGTGAGACTAAAGAGAGCCACATAGTGAGACTAAAGAGAGACACATAGTGAGACTAAAGAGCCACATAGTGAGACTAAAGAGAGCCACATAGTGAGACTAAAGAGAGACACATAGTGAGACTAAAGAGCCACATAGTGAGACTAAAGAGAGCCACATAGTGAGACTAAAGAGCCACATAGTGAGACTAAAGAGAGACACATAGTGAGACTAAAGAGCCACATAGTGAGACTAAAGAGCCACATAGTGAGACTAAAGAGAGACACATAGTGAGACTAAAGAGCCACATAGTGAGACTAAAGAGCCACATAGTGAGACTAAAGAGCCACATAGTGAGACTAAAGAGCCACATAGTGAGACTAAAGAGAGCCACATAGTGAGACTAAAGAGCCGCATAGTGAGACTAAAGAGAGCCACATAGTGAGACTAAAGAGAGACACATGGTGAGACTAAAGAGAGCCACATAGTGAGACTAAAGAGCCACATAGTGAGACTAAAGAGAGACACATAGTGAGACTAAAGAGCCACATAGTGAGACTAAAGAGCCACATAGTGAGACTAAAGAGCCACATAGTGAGACTAAAGAGAGACACATAGTGAGACTAGAGAGCCACATAGTGAGACTAAAGAGCCACATAGTGAGACTAAAGAGAGCCACATAGTGAGACTAAAGAGCCACATAGTGAGACTAAAGAGAGCCACATAGTGAGACTAAAGAGCCACATAGTGAGACTAAAGAGAGACATAGTGAGACTAAAGAGAGACACATAGTGAGACAAAAGAGCCACATAGTGAGACTAAAGAGAGACACATAGTGAGACAAAAGAGCCACATAGTGAGACTAAAGAGAGCCACATAGTGAGACTAAAGAGCCACATAGTGAGACAAAAGAGCCACATAGTGAGACTAAAGAGAGACACATAGTGAGACTAAAGAGAGACACATAGTGAGACAAAAGAGCCACATAGTGAGACAAAAGAGCCACATAGTGAGACTAAAGAGCCACATAGTGAGACTAGAGAGCCACATAGTGAGACTAGAGAGCCACATAGTGAGACTAAAGAGCCACATAGCGAGACTAAAGAGAGACATAGTGAGACTAAAGAGCCACATAGTGAGACTAAAGAGCCACATAGTGAGACTAAAGAGAGCCACATGGTGAGACTAAAGAGCCACATAGTGAGACTAAAGAGCCACATAGTGAGACTAAAGAGCCACATAGTGAGACTAAAGAGCCACATAGTGAGACTAAAGAGCCACATAGTGAGACTAAAGAGAGACACATAGTGAGACTAAAGAGAGACACATAGTGAGACTAAAGAGAGCCACATAGTGAGACTAAAGAGCCACATAGTGAGACTAAAGAGAGACACATAGTGAGACTAAAGAGACACATAGTGAGACTAAAGAGCCACATAGTGAGACTAAAGAGCCACATAGTGAGACTAAAGAGAGCCACATAGTGAGACTAAAGAGCCGCATAGTGAGACTAAAGAGAGCCACATAGTGAGACTAAAGAGAGACACATGGTGAGACTAAAGAGAGACACATAGTGAGACTAGAGAGCCACATAGTGAGACTAAAGAGCCACATAGTGAGACTAAAGAGAGCCACATAGTGAGACTAAAGAGAGACACATGGTGAGACTAAAGAGAGACACATGGTGAGACTAAAGAGAGCCACATAGTGAGACTAAAGAGAGCCACATAGTGAGACTAAAGAGCCACATAGTGAGACTAAAGAGAGCCACATAGTGAGACTAAAGAGAGACACATGGTGAGACTAAAGAGAGACACATGGTGAGACTAAAAAGAGCCACATAGTGAGACTAAAGAGCCACATAGTGAGACTAGAGAGCCACATAGTGAGACTAAAGAGCCACATAGTGAGACTAAAGAGAGCCACATGGTGAGACTAAAGAGAGCCACATGGTGAGACTAAAGAGAGCCACATAGTGAGACTAGAGAGCCACATAGTGAGACTAAAGAGCCACATAGTGAGACTAAAGAGCCACATAGTGAGACTAGAGAGCCACATAGTGAGACTAAAGAGCCACATAGTCAGACAAAAGAGCCACATAGTGAGACAAAAGAGCCACATAGTGAGACTAAAGAGAGACACATAGTGAGACTAAAGAGAGCCACATGGTGAGACTAAAGAGAGCCACATAGTGAGACTAGAGAGCCACATAGTGAGACTAAAGAGCCACATAGTGAGACTAAAGAGAGCCACATAGTGAGACTAGAGAGCCACATAGTGAGACTAAAGAGCCACATAGTGAGACTAAAGAGAGCCACATAGTGAGACTAGAGAGCCACATAGTGAGACTAGAGAGCCACATAGTGAGACTAAAGAGCCACATAGTGAGACAAAAGAGCCACATAGTGAGACAAAAGAGCCACATAGTGAGACTAAAGAGAGCCACATGGTGAGACTAAAGAGAGCCACATAGTGAGACTAGAGAGCCACATAGTGAGACTAAAGAGCCACATAGTGAGACTAAAGAGCCACATAGTGAGACTAAAGAGAGACACATAGTGAGACTAAAGAGAGCCACATGGTGAGACTAAAGAGAGCCACATAGTGAGACTAGAGAGCCACATAGTGAGACTAAAGAGCCACATAGTGAGACTAAAGAGAGCCACATAGTGAGACTAGAGAGCCACATAGTGAGACTAGAGAGCCACATAGTGAGACTAAAGAGCCACATAGTGAGACAAAAGAGCCACATAGTGAGACAAAAGAGCCACATAGTGAGACAAAAGAGCCACATAGTGAGACTAAAGAGAGACACATAGTGAGACTAAAGAGAGACACATAGTGAGACTAAAGAGCCACATAGTGAGACAAAAGAGCCACATAGTGAGACAAAAGAGCCACATAGCGAGACTAAAGAGAGACACATAGTGAGACTAAAGAGAGACATAGTGAGACTAAAGAGCCACATAGTGAGACTAAAGAGAGCCACATGGTGAGACTAAAGAGCCACATAGTGAGACTAAAGAGCCACATAGTGAGACTAAAGAGCCACATAGTGAGACTAAAGAGCCACATAGTGAGACTAAAGAGCCACATAGTGAGACTAAAGAGAGGCACATGGTGAGACTAAAGAGAGCCACATAGTGAGACTAAAGAGAGACACATAGTGAGACTAAAGAGCCACATAGTGAGACTAAAGAGAGACACATAGTGAGACTAAAGAGCCACATAGTGAGACTAAAGAGAGCCACATAGTGAGACTAAAGAGCCACATAGTGAGACTAAAGAGAGACACATAGTGAGACTAAAGAGCCACATAGTGAGACTAAAGAGCCACATAGTGAGACTAAAGAGAGACACATAGTGAGACTAAAGAGCCACATAGTGAGACTAAAGAGCCACATAGTGAGACTAAAGAGCCACATAGTGAGACTAAAGAGAGACACATAGTGAGACTAGAGAGCCACATAGTGAGACTAAAGAGCCACATAGTGAGACTAAAGAGAGCCACATAGTGAGACTAAAGAGCCGCATAGTGAGACTAAAGAGAGCCACATAGTGAGACTAAAGAGAGACACATGGTGAGACTAAAGAGAGACACATGGTGAGACTAAAGAGAGCCACATAGTGAGACTAAAGAGCCACATAGTGAGACTAAAGAGAGACACATAGTGAGACTAAAGAGCCACATAGTGAGACTAAAGAGCCACATAGTGAGACTAAAGAGCCACATAGTGAGACTAAAGAGAGACACATAGTGAGACTAGAGAGCCACATAGTGAGACTAAAGAGCCACATAGTGAGACTAAAGAGAGCCACATAGTGAGACTAAAGAGCCACATAGTGAGACTAAAGAGAGCCACATAGTGAGACTAAAGAGCCACATAGTGAGACTAAAGAGAGACATAGTGAGACTAAAGAGAGACACATAGTGAGACAAAAGAGCCACATAGTGAGACTAAAGAGAGACACATAGTGAGACAAAAGAGCCACATAGTGAGACTAAAGAGAGACACATAGTGAGACTAAAGAGAGCCACATAGTGAGACTAAAGAGCCACATAGTGAGACTAAAGAGCCACATAGTGAGACAAAAGAGCCACATAGCGAGACTAAAGAGAGACACATAGTGAGACTAAAGAGAGCCACATAGTGAGACTAAAGAGAGACATAGTGAGACTAAAGAGCCACATAGTGAGACTAAAGAGCCACATAGTGAGACTAAAGAGAGCCACATGGTGAGACTAAAGAGCCACATAGTGAGACTAAAGAGCCACATAGTGAGACTAAAGAGCCACATAGTGAGACTAAAGAGCCACATAGTGAGACTAAAGAGCCACATAGTGAGACTAAAGAGCCACATAGTGAGACTAAAGAGAGACACATGGTGAGACTAAAGAGAGCCACATAGTGAGACTAAAGAGAGACACATAGTGAGACTAAAGAGCCACATAGTGAGACTAAAGAGAGCCACATAGTGAGACTAAAGAGCCACATAGTGAGACTAAAGAGCCACATAGTGAGACTAAAGAGAGACACATAGTGAGACTAAAGAGCCACATAGTGAGACTAAAGAGCCACATAGTGAGACTAAAGAGAGACACATAGTGAGACTAGAGAGCCACATAGTGAGACTAAAGAGAGCCACATAGTGAGACTAAAGAGCCACATAGTGAGACTAAAGAGAGACACATGGTGAGACTAAAGAGAGACACATGGTGAGACTAAAGAGAGCCACATAGTGAGACTAAAGAGCCACATAGTGAGACTAAAGAGAGCCACATAGTGAGACTAAAGAGCCACATAGTGAGACTAAAGAGCCACATAGTGAGACTAAAGAGCCACATAGTGAGACTAAAGAGCCACATAGTGAGACTAAAGAGAGACACATAGTGAGACTAGAGAGCCACATAGTGAGACTAAAGAGCCACATAGTGAGACTAAAGAGAGCCACATAGTGAGACTAAAGAGCCACATAGTGAGACTAAAGAGAGCCACATAGTGAGACTAAAGAGCCACATAGTGAGACTAAAGAGAGACATAGTGAGACTAAAGAGAGACACATAGTGAGACAAAAGAGCCACATAGTGAGACTAAAGAGAGACACATAGTGAGACAAAAGAGCCACATAGTGAGACTAAAGAGAGCCACATAGTGAGACTAAAGAGCCACATAGTGAGACAAAAGAGCCACATAGTGAGACTAAAGAGAGACACATAGTGAGACTAAAGAGAGACACATAGTGAGACTAAAGAGAGCCACATAGTGAGACAAAAGAGCCACATAGTGAGACAAAAGAGCCACATAGTGAGACTAAAGAGCCACATAGTGGGACAAAAGAGCCACATGGTGAGACTAAAGAGCCACATAGTGAGACTAAAGAGCCACATAGTGAGACTAAAGAGAGCCACATGGTGAGACTAAAGAGCCAAATAGTGAGACTAAAGAGCCGCATAGTGAGACTAAAGAGAGACACATAGTGAGACTAAAGAGAGCCACATGGTGAGACTAAAGAGAGCCACATAGTGAGACTAAAGAGCCACATAGTGAGACTAAAGAGAGCCACATGGTGAGACTAAAGAGAGCCACATAGTGAGACTAGAGAGCCACATAGTGAGACTAAAGAGCCACATAGTGAGACTAAAGAGAGCCACATAGTGAGACTAGAGAGCCACATAGTGAGACTAGAGAGCCACATAGTGAGACTAAAGAGCCACATAGTGAGACTAAAGAGAGCCACATAGTGAGACTAAAGAGCCACATAGTGAGACTAAAGAGCCACATAGTGAGACAAAAGAGCCACATAGTGAGACAAAAGAGCCACATAGTGAGACAAAAGAGCCACATAGTGAGACTAAAGAGAGACACATAGTGAGACTAAAGAGAGCGACATAGTGAGACTAAAGAGAGACACATAGTGAGACAAAAGAGCCACATAGTGAGACAAAAGAGCCACATAGCGAGACTAAAGAGAGACACATAGTGAGACTAAAGAGAGCCACATAGTGAGACTAAAGAGAGACATAGTGAGACTAAAGAGAGCCACATAGTGAGACTAAAGAGCCACATAGTGAGACTAAAGAGAGACACATAGTGAGACAAAAGAGCCACATAGTGAGACTAAAGAGAGCCACATAGTGAGACTAAAGAGCCACATAGTGAGACTAAAGAGAGCCACATAGTGAGACTAAAGAGCCACATAGTGAGACAAAAGAGCCACATAGTGAGACTAAAGAGAGACACATAGTGAGACTAAAGAGAGACACATAGTGAGACTAAAGAGAGCCACATAGTGAGACAAAAGAGCCACATAGTGAGACAAAAGAGCCACATAGTGAGACTAAAGAGCCACATAGTGGGACAAAAGAGCCACATGGTGAGACTAAAGAGCCACATAGTGAGACTAAAGAGCCACATAGTGAGACTAAAGAGAGCCACATGGTGAGACTAAAGAGCCAAATAGTGAGACTAAAGAGCCGCATAGTGAGACTAAAGAGAGACACATAGTGAGACTAAAGAGAGCCACATGGTGAGACTAAAGAGAGCCACATAGTGAGACTAAAGAGCCACATAGTGAGACTAAAGAGAGCCACATGGTGAGACTAAAGAGAGCCACATAGTGTGACTAGAGAGCCACATAGTGAGACTAGAGAGCCACATAGTGAGACTAAAGAGCCACATAGTGAGACTAAAGAGAGCCACATAGTGAGACTAGAGAGCCACATAGTGAGACTAGAGAGCCACATAGTGAGACTAAAGAGCCACATAGTGAGACTAAAGAGAGCCACATAGTGAGACTAAAGAGCCACATAGTGAGACTAAAGAGCCACATAGTGAGACTAAAGAGAGACACATAGTGAGACAAAAGAGCTACATAGTGAGACTAAAAGGAGACACATAGTGAGACTAAAGAGCCACATAGTGAGACAAAAGAGCCACATAGTGAGACAAAAGAGCCACATAGTGAGACAAAAGAGCCACATAGTGAGACTAAAGAGAGACACATAGTGAGACTAAAGAGAGCGACATAGTGAGACTAAAGAGAGACACATAGTGAGACAAAAGAGCCACATAGCGAGACTAAAGAGAGACACATAGTGAGACTAAAGAGAGCCACATAGTGAGACTAAAGAGAGACATAGTGAGACTAAAGAGAGCCACATAGTGAGACTAAAGAGCCACATAGTGAGACTAAAGAGCCACATAGTGAGACTAAAGAGCCACATAGTGAGACTAAAGAGCCACATAGTGAGACTAAAGAGAGCCACATGGTGAGACTAAAGAGCCACATAGTGAGACTAAAGAGCCACATAGTGAGACTAAAGAGCCACATAGTGAGACTAAAGAGAGACACATAGTGAGACTAAAGAGAGACACATGGTGAGACTAAAGAGAGACACATAGTGAGACTAAAGAGAGACACATAGAGAGACTAAAGAGAGCCACATGGTGAGACTAAAGAGCCACATAGTGAGACTAAAGAGCCACATAGTGAGACTAAAGAGCCACATAGTGAGACTAAAGAGAGCCACATAGTGAGAATAAAGAGAGCCACATGGTGAGACTAAAGAGCCACATAGTGAGACTAAAGAGCCACATAGTGAGACTAAAGAGAGACACATAGTGAGACTAAAGAGCCACATAGTGAGACTAAAGAGAGACACATAGTGAGACTAAAGAGCCACATAGTGAGACTAAAGAGCCACATAGTGAGACTAAAGAGAGACACATAGTGAGACTAAAGAGCCACATAGTGAGACTAAAGAGCCACATAGTGAGACTAAAGAGAGACACATGGTGAGACTAAAGAGAGCCACATAGTGAGACTAAAGAGCCACATAGTGAGACTAAAGAGAGACACATGGTGAGACTAAAGAGAGACACATGGTGAGACTAAAGAGAGCCACATAGTGAGACTAAAGAGCCACATAGTGAGACTAAAGAGAGACACATAGTGAGACTAAAGAGCCACATAGTGAGACTAAAGAGAGCCACATAGTGAGACTAAAGAGAGACACATAGTGAGACTAAAGAGCCACATAGTGAGACTAAAGAGAGCCACATAGTGAGACTAAAGAGCCACATAGTGAGACTAAAGAGAGCCACATAGTGAGACTAAAGAGCCACATAGTGAGACTAAAGAGCCACATAGTGAGACTAAAGAGAGACACATGGTGAGACTAAAGAGAGCCACATAGTGAGACTAAAGAGCCGCATAGTGAGACTAAAGAGAGCCACATAGTGAGACTAAAGAGAGACACATGGTGAGACTAAAGAGAGACACATGGTGAGACTAAAGAGAGCCACATAGTGAGACTAAAGAGCCACATAGTGAGACTAAAGAGAGACACATAGTGAGACTAAAGAGCCACATAGTGAGACTAAAGAGCCACATAGTGAGACTAAAGAGCCACATAGTGAGACTAAAGAGCCACATAGTGAGACTAAAGAGAGACACATAGTGAGACTAGAGAGCCACATAGTGAGACTAAAGAGCCACATAGTGAGACTAAAGAGAGCCAAATAGTGAGACTAAAGAGCCACATAGTGAGACTAAAGAGAGCCACATAGTGAGACTAAAGAGCCACATAGTGAGACTAAAGAGAGACATAGTGAGACTAAAGAGAGACACATAGTGAGACTAAAGAGCCACATAGTGAGACTAAAGAGAGACACATAGTGAGACTAGAGAGCCACATAGTGAGACTAAAGAGCCACATAGTGAGACTAAAGAGAGCCACATAGTGAGACTAAAGAGCCACATAGTGAGACTAAAGAGAGCCACATAGTGAGACTAAAGAGCCACATAGTGAGACTAAAGAGAGCCACATAGTGAGACTAAAGAGCCACATAGTGAGACTAAAGAGCCACATAGTGAGACTAAAGAGAGACACATAGTGAGACTAAAGAGAGCCACATAGTGAGACTAAAGAGCCACATAGTGAGACAAAAGAGCCACATAGTGAGACAAAAGAGCCACATAGTGAGACTAAAGAGCCACATAGTGGGACAAAAGAGCCACATAGTGAGACTAAAGAGAGCCACATAGTGAGACTAAAGAGAGCCACATGGTGAGACTAAAGAGCCACATAGTGAGACTAAAGAGCCACATAGTGAGACTAAAGAGAGCCACATGGTGAGACTAAAGAGAGCCACATAGTGAGACTAAAGAGCCACATAGTGGGACTAAAGAGAGACACATAGTGAGACTAAAGAGAGCCACATAGTGAGACTAAAGAGAGCCACATGGTGAGACTAAAGAGCCACATAGTGAGACTAAAGAGAGACACATAGTGAGACTAAAGAGCCACATAGTGAGACTAAAGAGCCACATAGTGAGACTAAAGAGAGACACATAGTGAGACTAAAGAGCCACATAGTGAGACTAAAGAGCCACATAGTGAGACTAAAGAGAGCCACATGGTGAGACTAAAGAGAGACACATAGTGAGACTAAAGAGCCGCATAGTGAGACTAAAGAGCCACATAGTGAGACTAAAGAGAGACACATAGTGAGACTAAAGAGCCACATAGTGAGACTAAAGAGCCACATAGTGAGACTAAAGAGCCACATAGTGAGACTAAAGAGAGCCACATAGTGAGACTAAAGAGCCACATAGTGAGACTAAAGAGCCACATAGTGAGACTAAAGAGCCACATAGTGAGACTAAAGAGCCACATAGTGAGAGCCACATAGTGAGACTAGAGAGCCACATAGTGAGACTAAAGAGCCACATAGTGAGACTAAAGAGAGCCACATAGTGAGACTAAAGAGCCACATAGTGAGACTAAAGAGAGACACATAGTGAGACAAAAGAGCCACATAGTGGGACAAAAGAGCCACATAGTGAGACTAAAGAGACACATAGTGGGACAAAAGAGCCACATAGTGAGACTAAAGAGCCACATAGTGAGACTAAAGAGCCACATAGTGAGAGCCACATAGTGAGACTAGAGAGAGACACATAGTGAGACAAAAGAGCCACATAGTGAGACAAAAGAGCCACATAGTGAGACTAAAGAGACACATAGTGGGACAAAAGAGCCACATAGTGAGACTAAAGAGCCACATAGTGAGACTAAAGAGCCACATAGTGAGACTAAAGAGAGACACATAGTGAGACAAAAGAGCCACATAGTGAGACAAAAGAGCCACATAGTGAGACTAAAGAGACACATAGTGGGACAAAAGAGCCACATAGTGAGACTAAAGAGCCACATAGTGAGACTAAAGAGCCACATAGTGAGACTAAAGAGCCACATAGTGAGACTAAAGAGAGCCACATAGTGAGACTAAAGAGCCACATAGTGAGACTAAAGAGAGACACATAGTGAGACTAAAGAGCCACATAGTGAGACTAAAGAGCCACATAGTGAGACTAAAGAGAGACACATAGTGAGACTAAAGAGCCACATAGTGAGACTAAAGAGAGACACATAGTGAGACAAAAGAGCCACATAGTGAGACTAAAGAGAGACACATAGTGAGACTAAAGAGAGCCACATAGTGAGACTAAAGAGCCACATAGTGAGACAAAAGAGCCACATAGTGAGACAAAAGAGCCACATAGTGAGACTAAAGAGCCACATAGTGGGACAAAAGAGCCACATAGTGAGACTAAAGAGAGCCACATGGTGAGACTAAAGAGAGCCACATAGTGAGACTAAAGAGAGACACATAGTGAGACTAAAGAGAGACACATGGTGAGACTAAAGAGCCACATAGTGAGACTAAAGAGCCACATAGTGAGACTAAAGAGCCACATAGTGAGACTAAAGAGAGACACATAGTGAGACTAAAGAGAGACACATGGTGAGACTAAAGAGCCACATAGTGAGACTAAAGAGCCACATAGTGAGACTAAAGAGCCACATAGTGAGACTAAAGAGAGCCACATGGTGAGACTAAAGAGAGCCACATAGTGAGACTAAAGAGAGCCACATAGTGAGACTAAAGAGAGACACATAGTGAGACTAAAGAGAGACACATGGTGAGACTAAAGAGCCACATAGTGAGACTAAAGAGCCACATAGTGAGACTAAAGAGCCACATAGTGAGACTAAAGAGAGCCACATAGTGAGACTAAAGAGCCACATAGTGAGACTAAAGAGCCACATAGTGAGACTAAAGAGAGCCACATAGTGAGACTAAAGAGCCGCATAGTGAGACTAAAGAGAGACACATAGTGAGACTAAAGAGAGCCACATAGTGAGACTAGAGAGCCACATAGTGAGACTAAAGAGCCACATAGTGAGACTAAAGAGAGCCACATAGTGAGACTAGAGAGCCACATAGTGAGACTAAAGAGCCACATAGTGAGACTAAAGAGAGCCACATAGTGAGACTAGAGAGCCACATAGTGAGACTAGAGAGCCACATAGTGAGACTAAAGAGCCACATAGTGAGACTAAAGAGAGACACATAGTGAGACTAAAGAGAGACACATAGTGAGACTAAAGAGAGACACATAGTGAGACTAAAGAGAGACACATAGTGAGACTAAAGAGAGCCACATAGTGAGACTAGAGAGCCACATAGTGAGACTAAAGAGCCACATAGTGAGACTAAAGAGAGACACATAGTGAGACTAAAGAGAGACACATAGTGAGACTAAAGAGCCACATAGTGAGACTAAAGAGAGACACATGGTGAGACTAAAGAGCCACATAGTGAGACTAAAGAGCCACATAGTGAGACTAAAGAGCCACATAGTGAGACTAAAGAGAGACACATAGTGAGACTAAAGAGAGACACATGGTGAGACTAAAGAGCCACATAGTGAGACTAAAGAGCCACATAGTGAGACTAAAGAGCCACATAGTGAGACTAAAGAGAGCCACATGGTGAGACTAAAGAGAGCCACATAGTGAGACTAAAGAGAGCCACATAGTGAGACTAAAGAGAGACACATAGTGAGACTAAAGAGAGACACATGGTGAGACTAAAGAGCCACATAGTGAGACTAAAGAGCCACATAGTGAGACTAAAGAGCCGCATAGTGAGACTAAAGAGAGCCACATAGTGAGACTAAAGAGCCACATAGTGAGACTAAAGAGCCACATAGTGAGACTAAAGAGAGCCACATAGTGAGACTAAAGAGCCGCATAGTGAGACTAAAGAGAGACACATAGTGAGACTAAAGAGAGCCACATAGTGAGACTAGAGAGCCACATAGTGAGACTAAAGAGCCACATAGTGAGACTAAAGAGAGCCACATAGTGAGACTAGAGAGCCACATAGTGAGACTAAAGAGCCACATAGTGAGACTAAAGAGAGCCACATAGTGAGACTAGAGAGCCACATAGTGAGACTAGAGAGCCACATAGTGAGACTAAAGAGCCACATAGTGAGACTAAAGAGAGACACATAGTGAGACTAAAGAGAGACACATAGTGAGACTAAAGAGCCACATAGTGAGACTAAAGAGAGACAAATAGTGAGACTAAAGAGCCACATAGTGAGACAAAAGAGCCACATAGTGAGACTAAAGAGCCACATAGTGGGACAAAAGAGCCACATAGTGAGACTAAAGAGAGCCACATAGTGAGACAAAAGAGCCACATAGTGAGACTAAAGAGCCACATAGTGGGACAAAAGAGCCACATAGTGAGACTAAAGAGAGCCACATAGTGAGACTAAAGAGAGCCACATGGTGAGACTAAAGAGCCACATAGTGAGACAAAAGAGCCACATAGTGAGACTAAAGAGCCACATAGTGGGACAAAAGAGCCACATAGTGAGACTAAAGAGAGCCACATAGTGAGACTAAAGAGAGCCACATGGTGAGACTAAAGAGAGCCACATAGTGAGACTAAAGAGCCGCATAGTGAGACTAAAGAGAGACACATGGTGAGACTAAAGAGAGCCACATAGTGAGACTAAAGAGCCACATAGTGAGACTAAAGAGAGACACATAGTGAGACTAAAGAGAGCCACATAGTGAGACTAAAGAGAGCCACATGGTGAGACTAAAGAGCCACATAGTGAGACTAAAGAGAGACACATAGTGAGACTAAAGAGCCACATAGTGAGACTAAAGAGCCACATAGTGAGACTAAAGAGCCACATAGTGAGACTAAAGAGAGACACATAGTGAGACTAAAGAGAGACACATAGTGAGACTAAAGAGCCACATAGTGAGACTAAAGAGCCACATAGTGAGACTAAAGAGCCACATAGTGAGACTAAAGAGAGCCACATAGTGAGACTAAAGAGCCACATAGTGAGACTAAAGAGCCACATAGTGAGAGCCACATAGTGAGACTAAAGAGCCACATAGTGAGACTAAAGAGAGACACATAGTGAGACTAAAGAGCCACATAGTGAGACTAAAGAGCCACATAGTGAGACTAAAGAGGGACACATAGTGAGACTAAAGAGAGCCACATAGTGAGACTAAAGAGCCACATAGTGAGACAAAAGAGCCACATAGTGAGACAAAAGAGCCACATAGTGAGACTAAAGAGCCACATAGTGGGACAAAAGAGCCACATAGTGAGACTAAAGAGAGCCACATAGTGAGACTAAAGAGAGCCACATGGTGAGACTAAAGAGCCACATAGTGAGACTAAAGAGCCACATAGTGAGACTAAAGAGAGCCACATAGTGAGACTAAAGAGAGACACATGGTGAGACTAAAGAGAGCCACATAGTGAGACTAAAGAGAGACACATGGTGAGACTAAAGAGAGACACATGGTGAGACTAAAGAGAGCCACATAGTGAGACTAAAGAGAGACACATAGTGAGACTAAAGAGAGCCACATAGTGAGACTAAAGAGCCACATAGTGAGACTAAAGAGCCGCATAGTGAGACTAAAGAGAGCCACATAGTGAGACTAAAGAGAGCCACATAGTGAGACTAAAGAGCCACATAGTGAGACAAAAGAGCCACATAGTGAGACTAAAGAGAGCCACATAGTGAGACTAAAGAGCCACATAGTGGGACAAAAGAGCCACATAGTGAGACTAAAGAGCCGCATAGTGAGACTAAAGAGAGCCACATAGTGAGACTAAAGAGCCACATAGTGAGACTAAAGAGCCACATAGTGAGACTAAAGAGAGCCACATAGTGAGACTAAAGAGAGCCACATAGTGAGACTAGAGAGCCACATAGTGAGACTAGAGAGCCACATAGTGAGACTAAAGAGCCACATAGTGAGACAAAAGAGCCACATAGTGAGACAAAAGAGCCACATAGTGAGACAAAAGAGCCACATAGTGAGACTAAAGAGAGACACATAGTGAGACTAAAGAGCCACATAGTGGGACAAAAGAGCCACATAGTGAGACTAAAGAGAGCCACATAGTGAGACTAAAGAGAGCCACATGGTGAGACAAAAGAGCCACATAGTGAGACAAAAGAGCCACATAGCGAGACTAAAGAGAGACACATGGTGAGACTAAAGAGAGCCACATAGTGAGACTAAAGAGAGACACATAGTGAGACTAAAGAGCCACATAGTGAGACTAAAGAGAGACACATAGTGAGACTAAAGAGCCACATAGTGAGACTAAAGAGAGCCACATAGTGAGACTAAAGAGAGACACATAGTGAGACTAAAGAGCCACATAGTGAGACTAAAGAGAGCCACATAGTGAGACTAAAGAGCCACATAGTGAGACTAAAGAGAGCCACATAGTGAGACTAAAGAGCCACATAGTGAGACTAAAGAGAGACACATGGTGAGACTAAAGAGAGCCACATAGTGAGACTAAAGAGCCGCATAGTGAGACTAAAGAGAGCCACATAGTGAGACTAAAGAGAGACACATGGTGAGACTAAAGAGAGACACATGGTGAGACTAAAGAGAGCCACATAGTGAGACTAAAGAGCCACATAGTGAGACTAAAGAGAGACACATGGTGAGACTAAAGAGAGCCACATAGTGAGACAAAAGAGCCACATAGTGAGACTAAAGAGCCACATAGTGAGACTAAAGAGCCACATAGTGAGACTAAAGAGCCACATAGTGAGACTAAAGAGAGACACATAGTGAGACTAGAGAGCCACATCGTGAGACTAAAGAGCCACATAGTGAGACTAAAGAGAGACATAGTGAGACTAAAGAGCCACATAGTGAGACAAAAGAGCCACATAGTGAGACTAAAGAGAGACACATAGTGAGACAAAAGAGCCACATAGTGAGACTAAAGAGAGCCACATAGTGAGACTAAAGAGCCACATAGTGAGACAAAAGAGCCACATAGTGAGACTAAAGAGAGACACATAGTGAGACTAAAGAGAGCCACATAGTGAGACAAAAGAGCCACATAGTGAGACTAAAGAGCCACATAGTGGGACAAAAGAGCCACATGGTGAGACTAAAGAGCCACATAGTGAGACTAAAGAGAGCCACATGGTGAGACTAAAGAGAGCCACATAGTGAGACTAGAGAGCCACATAGTGAGACTAAAGAGCCACATAGTGAGACTAAAGAGAGCCACATAGTGAGACTAGAGAGCCACATAGTGAGACTAAAGAGCCACATAGTGAGACTAAAGAGCCGCATAGTGAGACTAAAGAGAGACACATAGTGAGACTAAAGAGAGACACATAGTGAGACTAAAGAGAGCCACATGGTGAGACTAAAGAGAGCCACATAGTGAGACTAAAGAGGCACATAGTGAGACTAAAGAGAGCCACATGGTGAGACTAAAGAGAGCCACATAGTGAGACTAGAGAGCCACATAGTGAGACTAAAGAGCCACATAGTGAGACTAAAGAGAGCCACATAGTGAGACTAGAGAGCCACATAGTGAGACTAGAGAGCCACATAGTGAGACTAAAGAGCCACATAGTGAGACTAAAGAGAGCCACATAGTGAGACTAAAGAGCCACATAGTGAGACTAAAGAGCCACATAGTGAGACTAAAGAGAGACACATAGTGAGACAAAAGAGCCACATAGTGAGACTAAAGAGAGACACATAGTGAGACTAAAGAGCCACATAGTGAGACAAAAGAGCCACATAGTGAGACAAAAGAGCCACATAGTGAGACAAAAGAGCCACATAGTGAGACTAAAGAGAGACACATAGTGAGACTAAAGAGAGCGACATAGTGAGACTAAAGAGAGACACATAGTGAGACAAAAGAGCCACATAGTGAGACAAAAGAGCCACATAGCGAGACTAAAGAGAGACACATAGTGAGACTAAAGAGAGCCACATAGTGAGACTAAAGAGAGACATAGTGAGACTAAAGAGCCACATAGTGAGACTAAAGAGCCACATAGTGAGACTAAAGAGAGCCACATGGTGAGACTAAAGAGCCACATAGTGAGACTAAAGAGCCACATAGTGAGACTAAAGAGCCACATAGTGAGACTAAAGAGCCACATAGTGAGACTAAAGAGAGACACATAGTGAGACTAAAGAGAGCCACATGGTGAGACTAAAGAGAGACACATAGTGAGACTAAAGAGAGACACATAGTGAGACTAAAGAGCCACATAGTGAGACAAAAGAGCCACATAGTGAGACAAAAGAGCCACATAGTGAGACTAAAGAGAGACACATAGTGAGACTAAAGAGAGCCACATGGTGAGACTAAAGAGCCACATAGTGAGACTAAAGAGCCACATAGTGAGACTAAAGAGCCACATAGTGAGACTAAAGAGCCACATAGTGAGACTAAAGAGAGACACATAGTGAGACTAAAGAGAGCCACATGGTGAGACTAAAGAGAGACACATAGTGAGACTAAAGAGAGACACATAGTGAGACTAAAGAGAGCCACATGGTGAGACTAAAGAGCCACATAGTGAGACTAAAGAGCCACATAGTGAGACTAAAGAGCCACATAGTGAGACTAAAGAGAGCCACATAGTGAGACTAAAGAGAGCCACATGGTGAGACTAAAGAGCCACATAGTGAGACTAAAGAGCCACATAGTGAGACTAAAGAGAGACACATAGTGAGACTAAAGAGAGACACATAGTGAGACTAAAGAGCCACATAGTGAGACTAAAGAGAGCCACATAGTGAGACTAAAGAGCCACATAGTGAGACTAAAGAGCCACATAGTGAGACTAAAGAGCCACATAGTGAGACTAAAGAGAGACACATGGTGAGACTAAAGAGAGCCACATAGTGAGACTAAAGAGCCACATAGTGAGACTAAAGAGCCACATAGTGAGACTAAAGAGAGACACATAGTGAGACAAAAGAGCCACATAGTGAGACTAAAGAGAGACACATAGTGAGACTAAAGAGCCACATAGTGAGACAAAAGAGCCACATAGTGAGACAAAAGAGCCACATAGTGAGACAAAAGAGCCACATAGTGAGACTAAAGAGAGACACATAGTGAGACTAAAGAGAGCGACATAGTGAGACTAAAGAGAGACACATAGTGAGACAAAAGAGCCACATAGTGAGACAAAAGAGCCACATAGCGAGACTAAAGAGAGACACATAGTGAGACTAAAGAGAGCCACATAGTGAGACTAAAGAGAGACATAGTGAGACTAAAGAGCCACATAGTGAGACTAAAGAGCCACATAGTGAGACTAAAGAGAGCCACATGGTGAGACTAAAGAGCCACATAGTGAGACTAAAGAGCCACATAGTGAGACTAAAGAGCCACATAGTGAGACTAAAGAGCCACATAGTGAGACTAAAGAGAGACACATAGTGAGACTAAAGAGAGCCACATGGTGAGACTAAAGAGAGACACATAGTGAGACTAAAGAGAGACACATAGTGAGACTAAAGAGCCACATAGTGAGACAAAAGAGCCACATAGTGAGACAAAAGAGCCACATAGTGAGACTAAAGAGAGACACATAGTGAGACTAAAGAGAGCCACATGGTGAGACTAAAGAGCCACATAGTGAGACTAAAGAGCCACATAGTGAGACTAAAGAGCCACATAGTGAGACTAAAGAGCCACATAGTGAGACTAAAGAGAGACACATAGTGAGACTAAAGAGAGCCACATGGTGAGACTAAAGAGAGACACATAGTGAGACTAAAGAGAGACACATAGTGAGACTAAAGAGAGCCACATGGTGAGACTAAAGAGCCACATAGTGAGACTAAAGAGCCACATAGTGAGACTAAAGAGCCACATAGTGAGACTAAAGAGAGCCACATAGTGAGACTAAAGAGAGCCACATGGTGAGACTAAAGAGCCACATAGTGAGACTAAAGAGCCACATAGTGAGACTAAAGAGAGACACATGGTGAGACTAAAGAGAGCCACATAGTGAGACTAAAGAGAGACACATAGTGAGACTAAAGAGCCACATAGTGAGACTAAAGAGAGACACATAGTGAGACTAAAGAGAGACACATAGTGAGACTAAAGAGCCACATAGTGAGACTAAAGAGAGCCACATAGTGAGACTAAAGAGCCACATAGTGAGACTAAAGAGCCACATAGTGAGACTAAAGAGCCACATAGTGAGACTAAAGAGAGACACATGGTGAGACTAAAGAGAGCCACATAGTGAGACTAAAGAGCCGCATAGTGAGACTAAAGAGAGACACATGGTGAGACTAAAGAGAGACACATGGTGAGACTAAAGAGCCACATAGTGAGACTAAAGAGCCACATAGTGAGACTAAAGAGCCACATAGTGAGACTAAAGAGAGACACATAGTGAGACTAGAGAGCCACATAGTGAGACTAAAGAGCCACATAGTGAGACTAAAGAGAGCCACATAGTGAGACTAAAGAGAGACACATAGTGAGACTAAAGAGCCACATAGTGAGACTAAAGAGCCACATAGTGAGACTAAAGAGCCACATAGTGAGACTAAAGAGCCACATAGTGAGACTAAAGAGAGACACATAGTGAGACTAGAGAGCCACATAGTGAGACTAAAGAGCCACATAGTGAGACTAAAGAGAGCCACATAGTGAGACTAAAGAGCCACATAGTGAGACTAAAGAGAGCCACATAGTGAGACTAAAGAGCCACATAGTGAGACTAAAGAGAGACATAGTGAGACTAAAGAGAGACACATAGTGAGACAAAAGAGCCACATAGTGAGACTAAAGAGAGACACATAGTGAGACTAAAGAGAGCCACATAGTGAGACTAAAGAGCCACATAGTGAGACAAAAGAGCCACATAGTGAGACAAAAGAGCCACATAGTGAGACTAAAGAGCCACATAGTGGGACAAAAGAGCCACATATTGAGACTAAAGAGAGCCACATAGTGAGACTAAAGAGAGCCACATGGTGAGACTAAAGAGCCACATAGTGAGACAAAAGAGCCACATAGTGAGACTAAAGAGCCACATAGTGAGACTAAAGAGAGCCACATGGTGAGACTAAAGAGAGCCACATAGTGAGACTAAAGAGCCACATAGTGAGACTAAAGAGAGACACATGGTGAGACTAAAGAGAGCCAAATAGTGAGACTAAAGAGAGACACATGGTGAGACTAAAGAGAGCCACATAGTGAGACTAAAGAGCCACATAGTGAGACTAAAGAGAGACACATAGTGAGACTAAAGAGAGCCACATAGTGAGACTAAAGAGCCACATAGTGAGACTAAAGAGAGACACATAGTGAGACTAAAGAGAGACACATAGTGAGACTAAAGAGAGCCACATAGTGAGACTAAAGAGAGCCACATGGTGAGACTAAAGAGCCACATAGTGAGACTAAAGAGAGACACATAGTGAGACTAAAGAGCCACATAGTGAGACTAAAGAGCCACATAGTGAGACTAAAGAGAGACACATAGTGAGACTAAAGAGCCACATAGTGAGACTAAAGAGCCACATAGTGAGACTAAAGAGAGCCACATGGTGAGACTAAAGAGAGACACATGGTGAGACTAAAGAGAGCCACATAGTGAGACTAAAGAGCCGCATAGTGAGACTAAAGAGAGCCACATAGTGAGACTAAAGAGAGACACATAGTGAGACTAAAGAGAGACACATGGTGAGACTAAAGAGAGCCACATAGTGAGACTAAAGAGCCACATAGTGAGACTAAAGAGCCACATAGTGAGACTAAAGAGCCACATAGTGAGACTAAAGAGCCACATAGTGAGACTAAAGAGCCACATAGTGAGACTAAAGAGAGCCACATAGTGAGACTAAAGAGCCACATAGTGAGACTAAAGAGCCACATAGTGAGAGCCACATAGTGAGACTAGAGAGCCACATAGTGAGACTAAAGAGCCACATAGTGAGACTAAAGAGAGCCACATAGTGAGACTAAAGAGCCACATAGTGAGACTAAAGAGAGACACATAGTGAGACTAAAGAGCCACATAGTGAGACTAAAGAGCCACATAGTGAGACTAAAGAGAGACACATAGTGAGACAAAAGAGCCACATAGTGAGACTAAAGAGAGCCACATAGTGAGACAAAAGAGCCACATAGTGAGACAAAAGAGCCACATAGTGAGACTAAAGAGACACATAGTGGGACAAAAGAGCCACATAGTGAGACTAAAGAGCCACATAGTGAGACTAAAGAGCCACATAGTGAGAGCCACATAGTGAGACTAGAGAGCCACATAGTGAGACTAAAGAGCCACATAGTGAGACTAAAGAGAGCCACATAGTGAGACTAAAGAGCCACATAGTGAGACTAAAGAGAGACACATAGTGAGACTAAAGAGCCACATAGTGAGACTAAAGAGAGACACATAGTGAGAAAAAAGAGCCACATAGTGAGACTAAAGAGAGACACATAGTGAGACTAAAGAGAGCCACATAGTGAGACTAAAGAGCCACATAGTGAGACAAAAGAGCCACATAGTGAGACAAAAGAGCCACATAGTGAGACTAAAGAGCCACATAGTGGGACAAAAGAGCCACATAGTGAGACTAAAGAGAGCCACATGGTGAGACTAAAGAGCCACATAGTGAGACTAAAGAGCCACATAGTGAGACTAAAGAGAGCCACATGGTGAGACTAAAGACAGCCACATGGTGAGACTAAAGAGAGCCACGTAGTGAGACTAAAGAGAGACACATGGTGAGACTAAAGAGCCACATAGTGAGACTAAAGAGCCACATAGTGACACTAAAGAGCCGCATAGTGAGACTAAAGAGAGCCACATAGTGAGACTAAAGAGCCACATAGTGAGACTAAAGAGCCACATAGTGAGACTAAAGAGAGCCACATAGTGAGACTAAAGAGCCGCATAGTGAGACTAAAGAGCCGCATAGTGAGACTAAAGAGAGCCACATAGTGAGACTAGAGAGCCACATAGTGAGACTAAAGAGCCACATAGTGAGACTAAAGAGAGCCACATAGTGAGACTAGAGAGCCACATAGTGAGACTAAAGAGCCACATAGTGAGACTAAAGAGAGCCACATAGTGAGACTAGAGAGCCACATAGTGAGACTATAGAGCCACATAGTGAGACTAAAGAGCCACATAGTGAGACTAAAGAGAGCCACATAGTGAGACTAAAGAGAGACACATAGTGAGACTAAAGAGCCACATAGTGAGACTAAAGAGAGACACATAGTGAGACAAAAGAGCCACATAGTGAGACTAAAGAGAGACACATAGTGAGACTAAAGAGCCACATAGTGAGACAAAAGAGCCACATAGTGAGACAAAAGAGCCACATAGTGAGACAAAAGAGCCACATAGTGAGACTAAAGAGCCACATAGTGAGACTAAAGAGAGACACATAGTGAGACAAAAGAGCCACATAGTGAGACTAAAGAGAGACACATAGTGAGACTAAAGAGCCACATTGTGAGACTAAAGAGAGACACATAGTGAGACAAAAGAGCCACATAGTGAGACTAAAGAGAGACACATAGTGAGACAAAAGAGCCACATAGTGAGACAAAAGAGCCACATAGCGAGACTAAAGAGAGACACATAGTGAGACTAAAGAGAGACACATAGTGAGACAAAAGAGCCACATAGTGAGACTAAAGAGAGACACATAGTGAGACAAAAGAGCCACATAGTGAGACAAAAGAGCCACATAGCGAGACTAAAGAGAGACACATGGTGAGACTAAAGAGAGCCACATAGTGAGACTAAAGAGAGACATAGTGAGACTAAAGAGCCACATAGTGAGACTAAAGAGCCACATAGTGAGACTAAAGAGCCACATAGTGAGACTAAAGAGCCACATAGTGAGACTAAAGAGCCACATAGTGAGACTAAAGAGAAACATAGTGAGACTAAAGAGCCACATAGTGAGACTAAAGAGCCGCATAGTGAGACTAAAGAGCCACATAGTGAGACTAAAGAGAGACACATGGTGAGACTAAAGAGAGCCACATAGTGAGACTAAAGAGAGACACATGGTGAGACTAAAGAGAGACACATGGTGAGACTAAAGAGAGCCACATAGTGAGACTAAAGAGAGCCACATAGTGAGACTAAAGAGAGACACATGGTGAGACTAAAGAGAGCCACATAGTGAGACTAAAGAGCCACATAGTGAGACTAAAGAGCCACATAGTGAGACTAAAGAGCCACATAGTGAGACTAAAGAGAGCCACATAGTGAGACTAAAGAGCCACATAGTGAGACTAAAGAGCCACATAGTGAGAGCCACATAGTGAGACTAAAGAGCCACATAGTGAGACTAAAGAGCCACATAGTGAGACTAAAGAGCCACATAGTGAGACTAAAGAGCCACATAGTGAGACTAAAGAGCCACATAGTGAGACTAAAGAGCCACATAGTGAGACTAAAGAGAGCCACATAGTGAGACTAAAGAGCCACATAGTGAGACTAAAGAAAGACACATAGTGAGACAAAAGAGCCACATAGTGAGACTAAAGAGAGACACATAGTGAGACTAAAGAGAGCCACATAGTGAGACAAAAGAGCCACATAGCGAGACAAAAGAGCCACATAGTGAGACTAAAGAGAGACACATAGTGAGACTAAAGAGAGCCACATAGTGAGACTAAAGAGAGCCACATAGTGAGACTAAAGAGCCACATAGTGAGACAAAAGAGCCACATAGTGAGACAAAAGAGCCACATAGTGAGACTAAAGAGCCACATAGTGGGACAAAAGAGCCACATGGTGAGACTAAAGAGAGCCACATAGTGAGACTAAAGAGAGCCACATGGTAAGACTAAAGAGAGCCACATAGTGAGACTAAAGAGCCGCATAGTGAGACTAAAGAGAGACACATAGTGAGACTAAAGAGCCACATAGTGAGACTAAAGAGCCACATAGTGAGACTAAAGAGAGCCACATAGTGAGACTAAAGAGCCACATAGTGAGACTAAAGAGCCACATAGTGAGAGCCACATAGTGAGACTAGAGAGCCACATAGTGAGACTAAAGAGCCACATAGTGAGACTAAAGAGCCACATAGTGAGAGCCACATAGTGAGACTAGAGAGCCACATAGTGAGACTAAAGAGCCACATAGTGAGACTAAAGAGCCACATAGTGAGACTAGAGAGCCACATAGTGAGACTAAAGAGCCACATAGTGAGACTAAAGAGAGCCACATAGTGAGACTAAAGAGAGACACATAGTGAGACAAAAGAGCCACATAGTGAGACTAAAGAGAGACACATAGTGAGACTAAAGAGAGCCACATAGTGAGACTAAAGAGCCACATAGTGAGACAAAAGAGCCACATAGTGAGACTAAAGAGGGACACATAGTGAGACAAAAGAGCCACATAGTGAGACTAAAGAGAGACACATAGTGAGACTAAAGAGAGCCACATAGTGAGACTAAAGAGCCACATAGTGAGACAAAAGAGCCACATAGTGAGACAAAAGAGCCACATAGTGAGACTAAAGAGCCACATAGTGGGACAAAAGAGCCACATAGTGAGACTAAAGAGAGCCACATAGTGAGACTAAAGAGAGCCACATGGTGAGACTAAAGAGAGCCACATGGTGAGACTAAAGAGAGCCACATAGTGAGACTAAAGAGAGACACATGGTGAGACTAAAGAGAGACACATGGTGAGACTAAAGAGACACATAGTGAGACTAAAGAGAGCCACATAGTGAGACTAAAGAGAGCCACATAGTGAGACTAAAGAGCCACATAGTGAGACAAAAGAGCCACATAGTGAGACTAAAGAGAGACACATGGTGAGACTAAAGAGCCACATAGTGAGACTAAAGAGAGCCACATAGTGGGACAAAAGAGCCACATAGTGAGACAAAAGAGCCACATAGTGAGACTAAAGAGAGACACATGGTGAGACTAAAGAGCCACATAGTGAGACTAAAGAGCCACATAGTGAGACTAAAGAGCCACATAGTGAGACTAAAGAGAGCCACATAGTGAGACTAAAGAGCCACATAGTGAGACTAAAGAGCCACATAGTGGGACAAAAGAGCCACATAGTGAGACAAAAGAGCCACATAGTGAGACTAAAGAGAGCCACATAGTGAGACTAAAGAGCCACATAGTGAGACTAAAGAGCCACATAGTGAGACTAAAGAGCCACATAGTGAGACTAAAGAGCCACATAGTGAGACTAAAGAGAGACACATGGTGAGACTAAAGAGAGCCACATAGTGAGACTAAAGAGCCGCATAGTGAGACTAAAGAGAGACACATGGTGAGACTAAAGAGAGACACATGGTGAGACTAAAGAGCCACATAGTGAGACTAAAGAGCCACATAGTGAGACTAAAGAGCCACATAGTGAGACTAAAGAGAGACACATAGTGAGACTAGAGAGCCACATAGTGAGACTAAAGAGCCACATAGTGAGACTAAAGAGAGCCACATAGTGAGACTAAAGAGAGACACATAGTGAGACTAAAGAGCCACATAGTGAGACTAAAGAGCCACATAGTGAGACTAAAGAGCCACATAGTGAGACTAAAGAGCCACATAGTGAGACTAAAGAGAGACACATAGTGAGACTAGAGAGCCACATAGTGAGACTAAAGAGCCACATAGTGAGACTAAAGAGAGCCACATAGTGAGACTAAAGAGCCACATAGTGAGACTAAAGAGAGCCACATAGTGAGACTAAAGAGCCACATAGTGAGACTAAAGAGAGACATAGTGAGACTAAAGAGAGACACATAGTGAGACAAAAGAGCCACATAGTGAGACTAAAGAGAGACACATAGTGAGACTAAAGAGAGCCACATAGTGAGACTAAAGAGCCACATAGTGAGACAAAAGAGCCACATAGTGAGACAAAAGAGCCACATAGTGAGACTAAAGAGCCACATAGTGGGACAAAAGAGCCACATATTGAGACTAAAGAGAGCCACATAGTGAGACTAAAGAGAGCCACATGGTGAGACTAAAGAGCCACATAGTGAGACAAAAGAGCCACATAGTGAGACTAAAGAGCCACATAGTGAGACTAAAGAGAGCCACATGGTGAGACTAAAGAGAGCCACATAGTGAGACTAAAGAGCCACATAGTGAGACTAAAGAGAGACACATGGTGAGACTAAAGAGAGCCAAATAGTGAGACTAAAGAGAGACACATGGTGAGACTAAAGAGAGCCACATAGTGAGACTAAAGAGCCACATAGTGAGACTAAAGAGAGACACATAGTGAGACTAAAGAGAGCCACATAGTGAGACTAAAGAGCCACATAGTGAGACTAAAGAGAGACACATAGTGAGACTAAAGAGAGACACATAGTGAGACTAAAGAGAGCCACATAGTGAGACTAAAGAGAGCCACATGGTGAGACTAAAGAGCCACATAGTGAGACTAAAGAGAGACACATAGTGAGACTAAAGAGCCACATAGTGAGACTAAAGAGCCACATAGTGAGACTAAAGAGAGACACATAGTGAGACTAAAGAGCCACATAGTGAGACTAAAGAGCCACATAGTGAGACTAAAGAGAGCCACATGGTGAGACTAAAGAGAGACACATGGTGAGACTAAAGAGAGCCACATAGTGAGACTAAAGAGCCGCATAGTGAGACTAAAGAGAGCCACATAGTGAGACTAAAGAGAGACACATAGTGAGACTAAAGAGAGACACATGGTGAGACTAAAGAGAGCCACATAGTGAGACTAAAGAGCCACATAGTGAGACTAAAGAGCCACATAGTGAGACTAAAGAGCCACATAGTGAGACTAAAGAGCCACATAGTGAGACTAAAGAGCCACATAGTGAGACTAAAGAGAGCCACATAGTGAGACTAAAGAGCCACATAGTGAGACTAAAGAGCCACATAGTGAGAGCCACATAGTGAGACTAGAGAGCCACATAGTGAGACTAAAGAGCCACATAGTGAGACTAAAGAGAGCCACATAGTGAGACTAAAGAGCCACATAGTGAGACTAAAGAGAGACACATAGTGAGACTAAAGAGCCACATAGTGAGACTAAAGAGCCACATAGTGAGACTAAAGAGAGACACATAGTGAGACAAAAGAGCCACATAGTGAGACTAAAGAGAGCCACATAGTGAGACAAAAGAGCCACATAGTGAGACAAAAGAGCCACATAGTGAGACTAAAGAGACACATAGTGGGACAAAAGAGCCACATAGTGAGACTAAAGAGCCACATAGTGAGACTAAAGAGCCACATAGTGAGAGCCACATAGTGAGACTAGAGAGCCACATAGTGAGACTAAAGAGCCACATAGTGAGACTAAAGAGAGCCACATAGTGAGACTAAAGAGCCACATAGTGAGACTAAAGAGAGACACATAGTGAGACTAAAGAGCCACATAGTGAGACTAAAGAGAGACACATAGTGAGAAAAAAGAGCCACATAGTGAGACTAAAGAGAGACACATAGTGAGACTAAAGAGAGCCACATAGTGAGACTAAAGAGCCACATAGTGAGACAAAAGAGCCACATAGTGAGACAAAAGAGCCACATAGTGAGACTAAAGAGCCACATAGTGGGACAAAAGAGCCACATAGTGAGACTAAAGAGAGCCACATGGTGAGACTAAAGAGCCACATAGTGAGACTAAAGAGCCACATAGTGAGACTAAAGAGAGCCACATGGTGAGACTAAAGACAGCCACATGGTGAGACTAAAGAGAGCCACGTAGTGAGACTAAAGAGAGACACATGGTGAGACTAAAGAGCCACATAGTGAGACTAAAGAGCCACATAGTGACACTAAAGAGCCGCATAGTGAGACTAAAGAGAGCCACATAGTGAGACTAAAGAGCCACATAGTGAGACTAAAGAGCCACATAGTGAGACTAAAGAGAGCCACATAGTGAGACTAAAGAGCCGCATAGTGAGACTAAAGAGCCGCATAGTGAGACTAAAGAGAGCCACATAGTGAGACTAGAGAGCCACATAGTGAGACTAAAGAGCCACATAGTGAGACTAAAGAGAGCCACATAGTGAGACTAGAGAGCCACATAGTGAGACTAAAGAGCCACATAGTGAGACTAAAGAGAGCCACATAGTGAGACTAGAGAGCCACATAGTGAGACTATAGAGCCACATAGTGAGACTAAAGAGCCACATAGTGAGACTAAAGAGAGCCACATAGTGAGACTAAAGAGAGACACATAGTGAGACTAAAGAGCCACATAGTGAGACTAAAGAGAGACACATAGTGAGACAAAAGAGCCACATAGTGAGACTAAAGAGAGACACATAGTGAGACTAAAGAGCCACATAGTGAGACAAAAGAGCCACATAGTGAGACAAAAGAGCCACATAGTGAGACAAAAGAGCCACATAGTGAGACTAAAGAGCCACATAGTGAGACTAAAGAGAGACACATAGTGAGACAAAAGAGCCACATAGTGAGACTAAAGAGAGACACATAGTGAGACTAAAGAGCCACATTGTGAGACTAAAGAGAGACACATAGTGAGACAAAAGAGCCACATAGTGAGACTAAAGAGAGACACATAGTGAGACAAAAGAGCCACATAGTGAGACAAAAGAGCCACATAGCGAGACTAAAGAGAGACACATAGTGAGACTAAAGAGAGACACATAGTGAGACAAAAGAGCCACATAGTGAGACTAAAGAGAGACACATAGTGAGACAAAAGAGCCACATAGTGAGACAAAAGAGCCACATAGCGAGACTAAAGAGAGACACATGGTGAGACTAAAGAGAGCCACATAGTGAGACTAAAGAGAGACATAGTGAGACTAAAGAGCCACATAGTGAGACTAAAGAGCCACATAGTGAGACTAAAGAGCCACATAGTGAGACTAAAGAGCCACATAGTGAGACTAAAGAGCCACATAGTGAGACTAAAGAGAAACATAGTGAGACTAAAGAGCCACATAGTGAGACTAAAGAGCCGCATAGTGAGACTAAAGAGCCACATAGTGAGACTAAAGAGAGACACATGGTGAGACTAAAGAGAGCCACATAGTGAGACTAAAGAGAGACACATGGTGAGACTAAAGAGAGACACATGGTGAGACTAAAGAGAGCCACATAGTGAGACTAAAGAGAGCCACATAGTGAGACTAAAGAGAGACACATGGTGAGACTAAAGAGAGCCACATAGTGAGACTAAAGAGCCACATAGTGAGACTAAAGAGCCACATAGTGAGACTAAAGAGCCACATAGTGAGACTAAAGAGAGCCACATAGTGAGACTAAAGAGCCACATAGTGAGACTAAAGAGCCACATAGTGAGAGCCACATAGTGAGACTAAAGAGCCACATAGTGAGACTAAAGAGCCACATAGTGAGACTAAAGAGCCACATAGTGAGACTAAAGAGCCACATAGTGAGACTAAAGAGCCACATAGTGAGACTAAAGAGCCACATAGTGAGACTAAAGAGAGCCACATAGTGAGACTAAAGAGCCACATAGTGAGACTAAAGAAAGACACATAGTGAGACAAAAGAGCCACATAGTGAGACTAAAGAGAGACACATAGTGAGACTAAAGAGAGCCACATAGTGAGACAAAAGAGCCACATAGCGAGACAAAAGAGCCACATAGTGAGACTAAAGAGAGACACATAGTGAGACTAAAGAGAGCCACATAGTGAGACTAAAGAGAGCCACATAGTGAGACTAAAGAGCCACATAGTGAGACAAAAGAGCCACATAGTGAGACAAAAGAGCCACATAGTGAGACTAAAGAGCCACATAGTGGGACAAAAGAGCCACATGGTGAGACTAAAGAGAGCCACATAGTGAGACTAAAGAGAGCCACATGGTAAGACTAAAGAGAGCCACATAGTGAGACTAAAGAGCCGCATAGTGAGACTAAAGAGAGACACATAGTGAGACTAAAGAGCCACATAGTGAGACTAAAGAGCCACATAGTGAGACTAAAGAGAGCCACATAGTGAGACTAAAGAGCCACATAGTGAGACTAAAGAGCCACATAGTGAGAGCCACATAGTGAGACTAGAGAGCCACATAGTGAGACTAAAGAGCCACATAGTGAGACTAAAGAGCCACATAGTGAGAGCCACATAGTGAGACTAGAGAGCCACATAGTGAGACTAAAGAGCCACATAGTGAGACTAAAGAGCCACATAGTGAGACTAAAGAGAGACACATAGTGAGACAAAAGAGCCACATAGTGAGACTAAAGAGAGACACATAGTGAGACTAAAGAGAGCCACATAGTGAGACTAAAGAGCCACATAGTGAGACAAAAGAGCCACATAGTGAGACTAAAGAGGGACACATAGTGAGACAAAAGAGCCACATAGTGAGACTAAAGAGAGACACATAGTGAGACTAAAGAGAGCCACATAGTGAGACTAAAGAGCCACATAGTGAGACAAAAGAGCCACATAGTGAGACAAAAGAGCCACATAGTGAGACTAAAGAGCCACATAGTGGGACAAAAGAGCCACATAGTGAGACTAAAGAGAGCCACATAGTGAGACTAAAGAGAGCCACATGGTGAGACTAAAGAGAGCCACATGGTGAGACTAAAGAGAGCCACATAGTGAGACTAAAGAGAGACACATGGTGAGACTAAAGAGAGACACATGGTGAGACTAAAGAGACACATAGTGAGACTAAAGAGAGCCACATAGTGAGACTAAAGAGAGCCACATAGTGAGACTAAAGAGCCACATAGTGAGACAAAAGAGCCACATAGTGAGACTAAAGAGAGACACATGGTGAGACTAAAGAGCCACATAGTGAGACTAAAGAGAGCCACATAGTGGGACAAAAGAGCCACATAGTGAGACAAAAGAGCCACATAGTGAGACTAAAGAGAGACACATGGTGAGACTAAAGAGCCACATAGTGAGACTAAAGAGCCACATAGTGAGACTAAAGAGCCACATAGTGAGACTAAAGAGAGCCACATAGTGAGACTAAAGAGCCACATAGTGAGACTAAAGAGCCACATAGTGGGACAAAAGAGCCACATAGTGAGACAAAAGAGCCACATAGTGAGACTAAAGAGAGCCACATAGTGAGACTAAAGAGCCACATAGTGAGACTAAAGAGCCACATAGTGGGACAAAAGAGCCACATAGTGAGACAAAAGAGCCACATAGTGAGACTAAAGAGAGACACATGGTGAGACTAAAGAGAGACACATAGTGAGACTAAAGAGAGCCACATAGTGAGACTAAAGAGAGCCACATAGTGAGACTAAAGAGAGCCACATAGTGAGACTAAAGAGCCACATAGTGAGACTAAAGAGAGCCACATGGTGAGACTAAAGAGAGCCACATAGTGAGACTAAAGAGAGACACATGGTGAGACTAAAGAGAGACACATGGTGAGACTAAAGAGAGCCACATAGTGAGACTAAAGAGAGCCACATAGTGACACTAAAGAGAGACACATAGTGAGACTAAAGAGAGACACATGGTGAGACTAAAGAGAGCCACATAGTGAGACTAGAGAGCCACATAGTGAGACTAAAGAGAGCCACATGGTGAGACTAAAGAGAGACACATGGTGAGACTAAAGAGAGCCACATAGTGAGACTAAAGAGCCGCATAGTGAGACTAAAGAGAGCCACATAGTGAGACTAAAGAGAGCCACATAGTGAGACTAAAGAGCCACATAGTGAGACTAAAGAGCCACATAGTGAGAGCCACATAGTGAGACTAAAGAGCCACATAGTGAGACTAAAGAGCCACATAGTGAGACTAAAGAGCCACATAGTGAGACTAAAGAGCCACATAGTGAGACTAAAGAGCCACATAGTGAGACTAAAGAGCCACATAGTGAGACTAAAGAGAGCCACATAGTGAGACTAAAGAGCCACATAGTGAGACTAAAGAAAGACACATAGTGAGACAAAAGAGCCACATAGTGAGACTAAAGAGAGACACATAGTGAGACTAAAGAGAGCCACATAGTGAGACAAAAGAGCCACATAGCGAGACAAAAGAGCCACATAGTGAGACTAAAGAGAGACACATAGTGAGACTAAAGAGAGCCACATAGTGAGACTAAAGAGAGCCACATAGTGAGACTAAAGAGCCACATAGTGAGACAAAAGAGCCACATAGTGAGACAAAAGAGCCACATAGTGAGACTAAAGAGCCACATAGTGGGACAAAAGAGCCACATGGTGAGACTAAAGAGAGCCACATAGTGAGACTAAAGAGAGCCACATGGTAAGACTAAAGAGAGCCACATAGTGAGACTAAAGAGCCGCATAGTGAGACTAAAGAGAGACACATAGTGAGACTAAAGAGCCACATAGTGAGACTAAAGAGCCACATAGTGAGACTAAAGAGAGCCACATAGTGAGACTAAAGAGCCACATAGTGAGACTAAAGAGCCACATAGTGAGAGCCACATAGTGAGACTAGAGAGCCACATAGTGAGACTAAAGAGCCACATAGTGAGACTAAAGAGCCACATAGTGAGAGCCACATAGTGAGACTAGAGAGCCACATAGTGAGACTAAAGAGCCACATAGTGAGACTAAAGAGCCACATAGTGAGACTAAAGAGAGACACATAGTGAGACAAAAGAGCCACATAGTGAGACTAAAGAGAGACACATAGTGAGACTAAAGAGAGCCACATAGTGAGACTAAAGAGCCACATAGTGAGACAAAAGAGCCACATAGTGAGACTAAAGAGGGACACATAGTGAGACAAAAGAGCCACATAGTGAGACTAAAGAGAGACACATAGTGAGACTAAAGAGAGCCACATAGTGAGACTAAAGAGCCACATAGTGAGACAAAAGAGCCACATAGTGAGACAAAAGAGCCACATAGTGAGACTAAAGAGCCACATAGTGGGACAAAAGAGCCACATAGTGAGACTAAAGAGAGCCACATAGTGAGACTAAAGAGAGCCACATGGTGAGACTAAAGAGAGCCACATGGTGAGACTAAAGAGAGCCACATAGTGAGACTAAAGAGAGACACATGGTGAGACTAAAGAGAGACACATGGTGAGACTAAAGAGACACATAGTGAGACTAAAGAGAGCCACATAGTGAGACTAAAGAGAGCCACATAGTGAGACTAAAGAGCCACATAGTGAGACAAAAGAGCCACATAGTGAGACTAAAGAGAGACACATGGTGAGACTAAAGAGCCACATAGTGAGACTAAAGAGAGCCACATAGTGGGACAAAAGAGCCACATAGTGAGACAAAAGAGCCACATAGTGAGACTAAAGAGAGACACATGGTGAGACTAAAGAGCCACATAGTGAGACTAAAGAGCCACATAGTGAGACTAAAGAGCCACATAGTGAGACTAAAGAGAGCCACATAGTGAGACTAAAGAGCCACATAGTGAGACTAAAGAGCCACATAGTGGGACAAAAGAGCCACATAGTGAGACAAAAGAGCCACATAGTGAGACTAAAGAGAGCCACATAGTGAGACTAAAGAGCCACATAGTGAGACTAAAGAGCCACATAGTGGGACAAAAGAGCCACATAGTGAGACAAAAGAGCCACATAGTGAGACTAAAGAGAGACACATGGTGAGACTAAAGAGAGACACATAGTGAGACTAAAGAGAGCCACATAGTGAGACTAAAGAGAGCCACATAGTGAGACTAAAGAGAGCCACATAGTGAGACTAAAGAGCCACATAGTGAGACTAAAGAGAGCCACATGGTGAGACTAAAGAGAGCCACATAGTGAGACTAAAGAGAGACACATGGTGAGACTAAAGAGAGACACATGGTGAGACTAAAGAGAGCCACATAGTGAGACTAAAGAGAGCCACATAGTGACACTAAAGAGAGACACATAGTGAGACTAAAGAGAGACACATGGTGAGACTAAAGAGAGCCACATAGTGAGACTAGAGAGCCACATAGTGAGACTAAAGAGAGCCACATGGTGAGACTAAAGAGAGACACATGGTGAGACTAAAGAGAGCCACATAGTGAGACTAAAGAGCCGCATAGTGAGACTAAAGAGAGCCACATAGTGAGACTAAAGAGAGCCACATAGTGAGACTAAAGAGCCACATAGTGAGACTAAAGAGCCACATAGTGAGACTAAAGAGCCACATAGTGAGACTAAAGAGCCACATAGTGAGACTAAAGAGCCACATAGTGAGACTAAAGAGAGCCACATAGTGAGAATAAAGAGCCACATAGTGAGACTAAAGAGAGACACATGGTGAGACTAAAGAGCCACATAGTGAGAGCCACATAGTGAGACTAGAGAGCCACATAGTGAGACTAAAGAGCCACATAGTGAGACTAAAGAGCCACATAGTGAGACTAAAGAGAGACACATAGTGAGACAAAAGAGCCACATAGTGAGACTAAAGAGCCACATAGTGAGACTAAAGAGAGCCACATAGTGAGACTAAAGAGCCACATAGTGAGACTAAAGAGAGACACATAGTGAGACTAGAGAGCCACATAGTGAGACTAAAGAGCCACATAGTGAGACTAAAGAGAGCCACATAGTGAGACAAAAGAGCCACATAGTGAGACTAAAGAGAGACACATAGTGAGACTAAAGAGCCAAATAGTGAGACTAAAGAGCCACATAGTGAGACTAAAGAGCCACATAGTGAGACTAAAGAGAGACACATGGTGAGACTAAAGAGAGCCACATAGTGAGACTAAAGAGAGCCACATAGTGAGACAAAAGAGCCACATAGTGAGACTAAAGAGCCACATAGTGAGACTAAAGAGAGCCACATAGTGAGACTAAAGAGCCACATAGTGAGACTAAAGAGAGACACATGGTGAGACTAAAGAGCCACATAGTGAGAGCCACATAGTGAGACTAGAGAGCCACATAGTGAGACTAAAGAGCCACATAGTGAGACTAAAGAGAGCCACATAGTGAGACTAAAGAGCCACATAGTGAGACTAAAGAGAGACACATAGTGAGACTAAAGAGCCACATAGTGAGACTAAAGAGAGACACATAGTGAGACAAAAGAGCCACATAGTGAGACTAAAGAGAGACACATAGTGAGACAAAAGAGCCACATAGTGAGACAAAAGAGCCACATAGTGAGACTAAAGAGAGCCACATAGTGGGACAAAAGAGCCACATAGTGAGACTAAAGAGAGACACATAGTGAGACTAAAGAGAGCCACATAGTGAGACTAAAGAGAGCCACATGGTGAGACTAAAGAGAGACACATGGTGAGACTAAAGAGAGCCACATAGTGAGACTAAAGAGAGACACATAGTGAGACAAAAGAGCCACATAGTGAGACTAAAGAGAGCCACATAGTGAGACTAAAGAGCCACATAGTGAGACTAAAGAGAGCCACATAGTGAGACTAAAGAGAGACACATGGTGAGACTAAAGAGAGACACATGGTGAGACTAAAGAGAGCCACATAGTGAGACTAAAGAGCCGCATAGTGAGACTAAAGAGAGCCACATGGTGAGACTAAAGAGCCACATAGTGAGACTAAAGAGCCACATAGTGAGACTAAAGAGAGCCACATAGTGAGACTAAAGAGAGACACATGGTGAGACTAAAGAGAGACACATGGTGAGACTAAAGAGAGCCACATAGTGAGACTAAAGAGAGCCACATAGTGAGACTAAAGAGAGCCACATGGTGAGACTAAAGAGCCACATAGTGAGACTAAAGAGCCACATAGTGAGACTAAAGAGAGCCACATAGTGAGACTAAAGAGAGCCACATAGTGAGACTATAGAGCCGCATAGCGAGACTAAAGAGTCACATAGTGAGACTAAAGAGCCACATAGTGAGACTAAAGAGAGCCACATAGTGAGACTAAAGAGCCACATAGTGAGACTAAAGAGTCACATAGTGAGACTAAAGAGCCACATAGTGAGACTAAAGAGAGCCACATAGTGAGACTAAAGAGAGCCACATAGTGAGACTAAAGAGCCACATGGTGAGACTAAAGAGCCACATAGTGAGACTAAAGAGAGCCACATAGTGAGACTAAAGAGCCACATGGTGAGACTAAAGAGCCACATAGTGAGACTATAGAGCCACTGTACAAGAGGCTCTCTCACACGTCAGACACTAGAGTTCAGGACCACAGAGCCTCGTGCAGCTTCATCTTAAAGACACAAAACACTGGATCAAAGACAGAGAGAAGATTCTGAGCAGGACAAAAGATGAAGAGAAAGAGTTAAAAAAGCGGCTATTTTTGTTCAAAAAGAAAGAAAGACCTTCTTCAAACAGGAGGGTTAAGATTCAACCTTCCTGTTGTTTACAATGGAATTTTGAATCTCTGGAGAGGTCGACGCCCAGAGCATTCTGATGTCATCAGGTCCTCAAGGAAGAGAGAGAGAGTGAGACAGGGACAATAGGAGGCTGGTGGCCCATTAAAGGACTGATAGAAAACAAAGAGGTCTAAGTTTAAGGGCGTGGTAGCGCAGAGTGAGTGCTCGTCTTCTGATCCAAAGGTCGGCCGTTCGACTCCTCGCTCGGTCAGAGCGGTCAGATCCACTGACCCGCAGGTTGGCGGTGCTGCCTCATGTGAATACTGCAGTCGTACCTTGACGGTAGAAAAGCGCTATATAAATGTGACCATTTACCATTGAAGTTTGTGTTGAAACCAACAACACCTTTTCATCAGGTGTTGTTGGTTTCAACAGGGCGGCCGGTGGGCGGGGCTAACTCAGAAGAGGATAAATATCTGAGTTCCCAGTCTTGATTCACAGATTGACAATGACTCTTGGATGAGATGAAACAACGGACTCTTTTTCTACAAAAGATGAAGCTTTTTCTTTGTTCTGCCTGTTTGAAGTGAACGTGTGTGATGTCAAACATACGTGTGATGTCAATCATACGTGTGATGTCAATCATACGTGTGTGATGTCAATCATACGTGTGATGTCAATCATACGTGTGATGTCAATCATACGTGTGTGATGTCAATCATACGTGTGATGTCAATCATACGTGTGATGTCATGTCTGGTTCTAAAGGAGAAACGGAGTGTGATAAAGTAAGTCATACAATAAAACTGCATAATACAGCACAGGTTTGGGCCATAATGACAAAAACTAATATCTTGTTTTGTTTTTTTCATTATCTCAATAATAATATTCAGACTCAACAGGAAAGTGTTGCACAAAATGTGAATAGTTAATAGTTGCAATTATAATTATAATATTGCAAGTTCGTCGATTCATTGCAACGAATGTATTTTTTAAAATAATTGTCAACTAGTTTGGAGATGAGATCATCTGGAGTAATAATACAATATATAGACTCCCAGAACATGTGAGAAGATGTTTTATGATTTTTATGACTTTATGAGGAAGAATTACACTAAAAGACAAAGAATTTAAAGGTCTAATTTAAGGATTTAAAGGTGTCTTAAAGGAGCCTTCTCTGTGACTCTCACTGTAGTTTGATCTGAGCAGTCGTTAAACTCTATCAAAGGAAAACTTTGTGGTATTTCATTATTCAACGTTCACTTCAAACTGCACTGTCTTTATAAGAACAAATAAAACACAACTGCTGAGGTCGTCTTAAATCACTTTTTTTAAATTTGTTTTATCAGGTAGGTATTCTGTAACATAAATATAAGGTTCCCGATATAAGAGAAGATAATATAAGATCCTTTATTGTCCCACAGGGACATGTGGTTGTTGCAGTAGAAACAGAGGAAAAGGACAAATTATAGGAAGTTTAAGAAAAACACTCTTAATAGAAGAAAAACTCTTATGAACAAAACTCCTCTCATATCTCAACAGGAAATGGAGGGGGAATAAAATAGATAATAAAAAGAAAAAGATAAAAATAAGATAATAAAATAATGATTATAGAATAAAATAAAGTAAAAAAGCTAGCATAAGACTAGGTAATGCAAATAGTAAGTAAGTAAACAAAATAGAACAAAATAGAACACTCTTATTTACATCAGTTGTATTGCACATGAATATGGCCTTAATTGCTTGTGAGTATGACAGTATTGCACATGAATATGACAGTATTGCACATGGTTAATTTAGTATTGCACATGAATATGACAGTATTGCACATGGGTATGACAGTATTGCACATGGGTATGACAGTATTGCACATGAATATGACAGTATTGCACATGGTTAATTTAGTATTGCACATGAATATGACAGTATTGCACATGGGTATGACAGTATTGTACATGGGTATGACAGTATTGCACATGAGTATGTCAGTATTGCACATGGCAGTATTGTACATGGGTATGGCAGTATTGCACATGGGTATGACAATATTGCACATGGTTAATTTAGTATTGCACATGAATATGACAGTATTGCACATGGGTATGACAGTATTGCACATGGGTATGACAGTATTGCACATGAATATGACAGTATTGCCCATGGTTAATTTAGTATTGCACATGAATATGACAGTATTGCACATGGGTATGACAGTATTGTACATGGGTATGACAGTATTGCACATGAGTATGTCAGTATTGCACATGGCAGTATTGTACATGGGTATGGCAGTATTGCACATGGGTATGACAGTATTGCACATGAGTATGTCAGTATTGCACATGGCAGTATTGTACATGGGTGTGACAGTATTGCACATGGGTATGTCAGTATTGCACAAGGGTATGACAGTATTGCACATGAGTATGACAGTATTGCACATGGGTATGACAGTATTGCACATGGGTGTGACAGTATTGCACATGGGTATGACAGTATTGCACATGGGTATGACAGTATTGCACATGGGTATGACAGTATTGCACATGAGTATGACAGTATTGCACATGACAGTATTCCACATGGGTATGACAGTATTGTACATGGGTATGACAGTATTGCACATGGGTATGACAGTATTACACATGGGTGTGACAGTATTGTACATGGGTATGACAGTATTGCACATGGGTATGACAGTGTTACACATGGGTGTGACAGTATTGCACATGTTTATGACAGTATTGCACATGGTTATGTCAGTATTGCACATGGGTATGACAGTATTGCACATGGGTATGACAGTATTACACATGGGTGTGACAGTATTGCACATGGGTATGACAGTATTGCACATGGGTATGTCAGTATTGCACATGGGTGTGACAGTATTGCACTTGGGTATGTCAGTATTGCACATGGGTATGACAGTATTGCACATGGGTGTGACAGTATTGCACATGGGTATGTCAGTATTGCACATGGGTATGACAGTATTACACATGGGTGTGACAGTATTGCACATGGGTATGACAGTATTGCACATGGGTATGTCAGTATTGCACATGGGTGTGACAGTATTGCACATGGGTATGTCAGTATTGCACATGGGTATGACAGTATTGAACATGGGTGTGACAGTATTGCACATGGGTATGTCAGTATTGCACATGGGTATGACAGTATTGCACATGGGTATGACAGTATTGCACATGGGTATGACAGTATTACACATGGGTATGACAGTATTGTACATGGGTATGACAGTATTGCAAACGGGTATGACAGTATTGCACATGGGTATGACAGTATTGCACATGGGTATGACAGTATTGCACATGGGTGTGACAGTATTGCACATGTGTATGACAGTATTGCACATGGGTATGACAGTATTGCACATGGGTGTGACAGTATTGCACATGGGTATGACAGTATTGCACATGGGTATGACAGTATTGCACATGGGTATGACAGTATTGCACATGAGTATGACAGTATTGCACATGACAGTATTCCACATGGGTATGACAGTATTGTACATGGGTACGACAGTATTGCACATTCACACTGGACAATGTCAGTGTAGCCTCCAGTTCTACTGTAAGAAATCTTGGAGTCTTATTTGACCAGGAGCTCTCATTTAAAGCTCATATAAATCAAGCTTGTAAAACAGACTATTTCCATTTGCGCAACATCGCCAAAATCAGAAGAATCCTGCCTAAAAGTGATGCCGAAAAACTTATCCATGCATTTGTAACGACTAGATTAGACTACTGTAACTCCCTGCTTGCAGCGTGTCCTAAAAGCTCCATAAAAAGCTTTCAACTGGTTCAAAATGCAGCAGCAAGATTACTAACAGGAACAAAAAGAAGAGAGCACATTACGCCGGTGCTGAAGTCTCTTCACTGGCTCCCCGTCGAGTCTAGAATCAAATTCAAAATTCTACTCTTGACCTACAAAGCCATAAATGACATGGCCCCATCCTACCTCAAAGATGCTATAGAACCATATCATCCAAACAGAGCTCTTCACTCTCAGAATGCTGGCCTTCTGGTGGTGCCAAGAGTCTCTAAAAGTACTGTAGGAGGTAGAGCCTTCTGGTGGTGCCAAGAGTCTCTAAAAGTACTGTAGGAGGTAGAGCGTTTAGCTACCAAGCTCCTGTGTTATGGAATCAGCTCCCGACCCATGTTAAATATGCTGACACAGTTTCTTCATTTAAGTCCAGGCTTAAAACGTTCCTCTTCGAAATCGCTTATGGTCAGAGTAGTTAGGAACATAAAGATAAACCCACAGCTTCAGCTACGCTGCCCTAGGAGTAACAATGCTGGGGGAAGTATGACAGCTTGAGCACTATCCTCTTCTTCTGACTACTTATGCTATCAAACAATATTTATTTTTTGATTCCACTTGCAAACTGTTCACCGCCTTCTTTTCTTTCTCTCACTTCTGAGGACCTGTGGACCCAGATGCCCCTCCCCTGGTGAAGTGGTCCCTGCCCTGTGTGGACGGTCCCTCATCTGCCTGAAGAGTGGGTCCAACTCGCCTCAGACGGTCCCTCTTATGCCTGAAGAGTGGGTCCAGCTCGCCTCAGACGGTCCCTCTTCTGCCTGAAGAGTGGGTCCAGCTCGACTCAGACGGTCCCTCATCTGCCTGAAGAGTGGCTCCAGCTCCAGTCTCCCTCACGTCTGTGAGAGTGGGATCTCTCCTTCACTGGAACTCCTCCAGGTTTCTACGCTTTTTTCCCAAAGAGGTTTTTTTTGTAGTTTTTCCTGCAGAAGGAGAGTCTAAGGACAGAGGACCCTGGGACATCGTCCCTCGCCACCACAGACATTGTCTGACTTCATCGCCACCACAGACATTGTCTGACTTCATCGCCACCACAGACATTGTTGATTCATTTCTCCCTGTGGCCCTCAGAGGCAACTGTTGTTGTGATTTTGGGCCTTACAAAAATAAATTGATTTGATTTGATTTGATGATACATGGGTATGACAGTATTGCACATGGGTATGACAGTATTACACATGGGTGTGACAGTATTGCACATGTGTATGACAGTATTGCACATGGTTATGTCAGTATTGCACATGGGTATGACAGTATTGCACATGGGTATGACAGTATTACACATGGGTGTGACAGTATTGCACATGGGTATGACAGTATTGCACATGGGTATGTCAGTATTGCACATGGGTATGACAGTATTGCACATGGGTATGTCAGTATTGCACATGGGTATGACAGTATTGCACATGGGTATGACAGTATTGCACATGGGTATGTCAGTATTGCACATGGGTATGACAGTATTGCACATGGGTATGTCAGTATTTCACATGGGTATGACAGTATTGCACATGGGTATGACAGTATTGTACATGGGTATGACAGTATTGCAAATGGGTATGACAGTATTGCACATGGGTATGACAGTATTGCACATGGGTATGACAGTATTGCACATGGGTGTGACAGTATTGCACATGGGTATGACAGTATTGCACATGGGTGTGACAGTATTGCACATGGGTATGACAGTATTGCACATGGTTATGACAGTATTACACATGGGTGTGACAGTATTGTACATGGGTATGACAGTATTGCACATGGGTATGACAGTCTTACACATGGGTGTGACAGTATTGCACATGTGTATAACAGTATTGCACATGGTTATGTCAGTATTGCACATGGGTATGACAGTATTGCACATGGGTATGACAGTATTACACATGAGTGTGACAGTATTGCACATGGGTATGACAGTATTGCACATGGGTATGTCAGTATTGCACATGGGTATGACAGTATTGCACATGGGTATGTCAGTATTGCACATGGGTATGACAGTATTGCACATGGGTATGACAGTATTGCACATGGGTATGTCAGTATTGCACATGGGTATGACAGTATTGCACATGGGTATGTCAGTATTTCACATGGGTATGACAGTATTGCACATGGGTATGACAGTATTGCACATGGGTATGTCAGTATTGCACATGGGTATGACAGTATTGCACATGGGTATGACAGTATTACACATGGGTATGACAGTATTGTACATGGGTATGACAGTATTGTACATGGGTATGACAGTATTACACATGGGTGTGACAGTATTGTACATGGGTATGACAGTATTGCACATGGGTATGACAGTATTACACATAGGTGTGACAGTATTGCACATGTGTATGACAGTATTGCACATGGTTATGTCAGTATTGCACATGGGTATGACAGTATTGCACATGGGTATGACAGTATTACACATGGGTGTGACAGTATTGCACATGTGTATGACAGTATTGCACATGGGTATGTCAGTATTGCACATGGGTATGACAGTATTGCACATGGGTATGACAGTATTGCACATGGGTATGTCAGTATTGCACATGGGTATGACAGTATTGCACATGGGTATGACAGTAATGCACATGGGTATGACAGTATTGCACATGGGTGTGACAGTATTGCACATGGGTATTACAGTATTGCACATGGGTATGACAGTATTGCACATGGGTATGTCAGTATTGCACATGGGTATGACAGTATTGCACATGGGTATGTCAGTATTGCACATGGGTATGACAGTATTGCACATGGGTATGACAGTATTACACATGGGTATGACAGTATTGTACATGGGTATGACAGTATTGCACATGGGTATGACAGTATTGCACATGGGTATGACAGTATTACACATGGGTGTGACAGTATTGCACATGTGTATGACAGTATTGCACATGGTTATGTCAGTATTGCACATGGGTATGTCAGTATTGCACATGGGTGTGACAGTATTGCACATGTGTATGACAGTATTGCACATGGGTATGACAGTATTGCACATGGGTATGACAGTATTGCACATGAGTATGACAGTATTGCACATGACAGTATTCCACATGGGTATGACAGTATTGTACATGGGTACGACAGTATTGCACATGGGTATGACAGTATTGCACATGGGTGTGACAGTATTGCACATGTGTATGACAGTATTGCACATGGGTATGACAGTATTGCACATGGGTGTGACAGTATTGCACATGGGTATGACAGTATTCCACATGGGTATGACAGTATTGCACATGGGTATGACAGTATTGCACATGAGTATGACAGTATTGCACATGACAGTATTCCACATGGGTATGACAGTATTGTACATGGGTACGACAGTATTGCACATTCACACTGGACAATGTCAGTGTAGCCTCCAGTTCTACTGTAAGAAATCTTGGAGTCTTATTTGACCAGGAGCTCTCATTTAAAGCTCATATCAATCAAGCTTGTAAAACAGACTATTTCCATTTGCGCAACAAGAGCCAAAATCAGAAGAATCCTGCCTAAAAGTGATGCCGAAAAACTTATCCATGCATTTGTAACGACTAGATTAGACTACTGTAACTCCCTGCTTGCAGCGTGTCCTAAAAGCTCCATAAAAAGCTTTCAACTGGTTCAAAATGCAGCAGCAAGATTACTAACAGGAACAAAAAGAAGAGAGCACATTACGCCGGTGCTGAAGTCTCTTCACTGGCTCCCCGTCGAGTCTAGAATCAAATTCAAAATTCTACTCTTGACCTACAAAGCCATAAATGACATGGCCCCATCCTACCTCAAAGATGCTATAGAACCATATCATCCAAACAGAGCTCTTCACTCTCAGAATGCTGGCCTTCTGGTGGTGCCAAGAGTCTCTAAAAGTACTGTAGGAGGTAGAGCCTTCTGGTGGTGCCAAGAGTCTCTAAAAGTACTGTAGGAGGTAGAGCCTTCTGGTGGTGCCAAGAGTCTCTAAAAGTACTGTAGGAGGTAGAGCCTTCTGGTGGTGCCAAGAGTCTCTAAAAGTACTGTAGGAGGTAGAGCGTTTAGCTACCAAGCTCCTGTGTTATGGAATCAGCTCCCGACCCATGTTAAATATGCTGACACAGTCTCTTCATTTAAGTCCAGGCTTAAAACGTTCCTCTTCGAAATCGCTTATGGTCAGAGTAGTTAGGAACATAAAGATAAACCCACAGCTTCAGCTACGCTGCCCTAGGAGTAACTATGCTGGGGGAAGTATGACAGCTTGAGCACTATCCTCTTCTTCTGACTACTTATGCTATCAAACAATATTTATTTTTTGATTCCACTTGCAAACTGTTCACCGCCTTCTTTTCTTTCTCTCACTTCTGAGGACCTGTGGACCCAGATGCCCCTCCCCTGGTGAAGTGGTCCCTGCCCTGTGTGGACGGTCCCTCATCTGCCTGAAGAGTGGCTCCAGCTCGCCTCCGACGGTCCCTCATCTGCCTGAAGAGTGGGTCCAGCTCGCCTCAGACGGTCCCTCTTCTGCCTGAAGAGTGGGTCCAGCTCGCCTCAGACGGTCCCTCATCTGCCTGAAGAGTGGGTCCAGCTCGCCTCCGACGGTCCCTCATCTGCCTGAAGAGTGGCTCCAGCTCCAGTCTCCTCGTGTCCGTCTGTCCGTCTGTGAGAGTGGGATCTCTCCTTCACTGGAACTCCTCCAGGTTTCTACGCTTTTTTCCCAAAGAGGTTTTTTTTGTAGTTTTTCCTGCAGAAGGAGAGTCTAAGGACAGAGGACCCTGGGACATCGTCCCTCGCCACCACAGACATTGTCTGACTTCATCGCCACCACAGACATTGTTGATTAATTTCTCCCTGTGGCCCTCAGAGGCAACTGTTGTTGTGATTTTGGGCCTTACAAAAATAAATTGATTTGATTTGATTTGATGATACATGGGTATGACAGTATTGCACATGGGTATGACAGTATTACACATGGGTGTGACAGTATTGCACATGTGTATGACAGTATTGCACATGGTTATGTCAGTATTGCACATGGGTATGACAGTATTGCACATGGGTATGACAGTATTACACATGGGTGTGACAGTATTGCACATGGGTATGACAGTATTGCACATGGGTATGTCAGTATTGCACATGGGTATGACAGTATTGCACATGGGTATGTCAGTATTGCACATGGGTATGACAGTATTGCACATGGGTATGACAGTATTGCACATGGGTATGTCAGTATTGCACATGGGTATGACAGTATTGCACATGGGTATGTCAGTATTTCACATGGGTATGACAGTATTGCACATGGGTATGACAGTATTGTACATGGGTATGACAGTATTGCAAATGGGTATGACAGTATTGCACATGGGTATGACAGTATTGCACATGGGTATGACAGTATTGCACATGGGTGTGACAGTATTGCACATGTGTATGACAGTATTGCACATGGGTATGACAGTATTGCACATGGGTGTGACAGTATTGCACATGGGTATGACAGTATTGCACATGGGTATGACAGTATTGCACATGGGTATGACAGTATTGCACATGAGTATGACAGTTGTGCACATGACAGTATTCCACATGGGTATGACAGTATTGTACATGGGTAAGACAGTATTGCACATGGTTATGACAGTATTACACATGGGTGTGACAGTATTGTACATGGGTATGACAGTATTGCACATGGGTATGACAGTCTTACACATGGGTGTGACAGTATTGCACATGTGTATAACAGTATTGCACATGGTTATGTCAGTATTGCACATGGGTATGACAGTATTGCACATGGGTATGACAGTATTACACATGAGTGTGACAGTATGGCACATGGGTATGACAGTATTGCACATGGGTATGTCAGTATTGCACATGGGTATGACAGTATTGCACATGGGTATGTCAGTATTGCACATGGGTATGACAGTATTGCACATGGGTATGACAGTATTGCACATGGGTATGTCAGTATTGCACATGGGTATGACAGTATTGCACATGGGTATGTCAGTATTTCACATGGGTATGACAGTATTGCACATGGGTATGACAGTATTGCACATGGGTATGTCAGTATTGCACATGGGTATGACAGTATTGCACATGGGTATGACAGTATTACACATGGGTATGACAGTATTGTACATGGGTATGACAGTATTGTACATGGGTATGACAGTATTACACATGGGTGTGACAGTATTGTACATGGGTATGACAGTATTGCACATGGGTATGACAGTATTACACATAGGTGTGACAGTATTGCACATGTGTATGACAGTATTGCACATGGTTATGTCAGTATTGCACATGGGTATGACAGTATTGCACATGGGTATGACAGTATTACACATGGGTGTGACAGTATTGCACATGTGTATGACAGTATTGCACATGGGTATGTCAGTATTGCACATGGGTATGACAGTATTGCACATGGGTATGACAGTATTGCACATGGGTATGACAGTAATGCACATGGGTATGACAGTATTGCACATGGGTGTGACAGTATTGCACATGGGTATGACAGTATTGCACATGGGTATGACAGTATTGCACATGGGTATGTCAGTATTGCACATGGGTATGACAGTATTGCACATGGGTATGACAGTATTGCACATGGGTATGTCAGTATTGCACATGGGTATGACAGTATTGCACATGGGTATGACAGTATTACACATGGGTATGACAGTATTGTACATGGGTATGACAGTATTGCACATGGGTATGACAGTATTGCACATGGGTATGACAGTATTACACATGGGTGTGACAGTATTGCACATGTGTATGACAGTATTGCACATGGTTATGTCAGTATTGCACATGGGTATGTCAGTATTGCACATGGGTGTGACAGTATTGCACATGTGTATGACAGTATTGCACATGGGTATGACAGTATTGCACATGGGTATGACAGTATTGCACATGGGTATGACAGTATTACACATGGGTGTGACAGTATTGCACATGTGTATGACAGTATTGCACATGGTTATGTCAGTATTGCACATGGGTATGTCAGTATTGCACATGGGTGTGACAGTATTGCACATGTGTATGACAGTATTGCACATGGGTATGACAGTATTGCACATGGGTATGACAGTATTACACATGGGTATGACAGTATTACACATGGGTATGACAGTATTGTACATGGGTATGACAGTATTGCACATGGGTATGACAGTATTACACATGGGTGTGACAGTATTGTACATGGGTATGACAGTATTGCACATGGGTATGACAGTATTACACATGGGTGTGACAGTATTGCACATGTGTATGACAGTATTGCACATGGTTATGTCAGTATTGCACATGGGTATGACAGTATTGCACATGGGTATGACAGTATTACACATGGGTGTGACAGTATTGCACATGGGTATGACAGTATTGCACATGGGTATGTCAGTATTGCACATGGTTATGACAGTATTGCACATGGGCATGACAGTATTGCACATGGGTATGACAGTATTGCACATGGGTATGACAGTATTGCACATGGGTATGACAGTATTGCACATGGGTATGACAGTATTGCACATGGGTATGACAGTATTACACATGGGTGTGACAGTATTGCACATGGGTGTGACAGTATTGCACATGTGTATGACAGTATTGCACATGGGTATGACAGTATTACACATGGGTGTGACAGTATTGCACATGTGTATGACAGTATTGCACATGGGTATGACAGTATTGCACATGTGTATGACAGTATTGCACATGGGTATGACAGTATTACACATGGGTGTGACAGTATTGTACATGGGTATGACAGTATTGCACATGGGTATGACAGTATTACACATGGGTGTGACAGTATTGTACATGGGTGTGACAGTATTGCACATGTGTATGACAGTATTGCACATGGTTATGTCAGTATTGCACATGGGTATGTCAGTATTGCACATGGGTGTGACAGTATTGCACATGTGTATGACAGTATTGCACATGGGTATGACAGTATTGCACATGGGTATGACAGTATTACACATGGGTATGACAGTATTACACATGGGTATGACAGTATTGTACATGGGTATGACAGTATTGCACATGGGTATGACAGTATTACACATGGGTGTGACAGTATTGTACATGGGTATGACAGTATTGCACATGGGTATGACAGTATTACACATGGGTGTGACAGTATTGCACATGTGTATGACAGTATTGCACATGGTTATGTCAGTATTGCACATGGGTATGACAGTATTGCACATGGGTATGACAGTATTACACATGGGTGTGACAGTATTGCACATGGGTATGACAGTATTGCACATGGGTATGTCAGTATTGCACATGGTTATGACAGTATTGCACATGGGCATGACAGTATTGCACATGGGTATGACAGTATTGCACATGGGTATGACAGTATTGCACATGGGTATGACAGTATTGCACATGGGTATGACAGTATTGCACATGGGTATGACAGTATTACACATGGGTGTGACAGTATTGCACATGGGTGTGACAGTATTGCACATGTGTATGACAGTATTGCACATGGGTATGACAGTATTACACATGGGTGTGACAGTATTGCACATGTGTATGACAGTATTGCACATGGGTATGACAGTATTGCACATGTGTATGACAGTATTGCACATGGGTATGACAGTATTACACATGGGTGTGACAGTATTGTACATGGGTATGACAGTATTGCACATGGGTATGACAGTATTACACATGGGTGTGACAGTATTGTACATGGGTATGACAGTATTGCACATGGGTATGACAGTATTACACATGGGTGTGACAGTATTGCACATGTGTATGACAGTATTGCACATGGTTATGTCAGTATTGCACATGGGTATGACAGTATTGCACATGGGTATGACAGTATTACACATGGGTGTGACAGTATTGCACATGGGTATGACAGTATTGCACATGGGTATGTCAGTATTGCACATGGTTATGACAGTATTGCACATGGGCATGACAGTATTGCACATGGGTATGACAGTATTGCACATGGGTATGACAGTATTGCACATGGGTATGACAGTATTGCACATGGGTATGACAGTATTACACATGGGTGTGACAGTATTGCACATGGGTGTGACAGTATTGCACATGTGTATGACAGTATTGAACATGGGTATGACAGTATTGCACATGTGTATGACAGTATTGAACATGGGTATGACAGTATTACACATGGGTGTGACAGTATTGCACATGGGTATGACAGTATTACACATGGGTGTGACAGTATTGCACATGGGTATGACAGTATTGCACATGGGTATGTCAGTATTGCACATGGTTATGACAGTATTGCACATGGGCATGACAGTATTGCACATGGGTATGACAGTATTGCACATGGGCATGACAGTATTGCACATGGGTATGACAGTATTGCACATGGGTATGACAGTATTGCACATGGGTATGACAGTATTGCACATGGGTATGACAGTATTACACATGGGTGTGACAGTATTGCACATGGGTGTGACAGTATTGCACATGTGTATGACAGTATTGAACATGGGTATGACAGTATTACACATGGGTGTGACAGTATTGCACATGTGTATGACAGTATTTCACATGGGTATGACAGTATTGCACATGTGTATGACAGTATTGCACATGGGTATGACAGTATTACACATGGGTGTGACAGTATTGTACATGGGTATGACAGTATTGCACATGTGTATGTCAGTATTGCACATGGTTATGTCAGTATTGCACATGGGTATGACAGTATTGCACATGGGTATGACAGTATTACACATGGGTGTGACAGTATTGCACATGTGTATGACAGTATTGCACATGGGTATGTCAGTATTGCACATGGGTATGACAGTATTGCACATGGGTATGACAGTATTGCACATGGGTATGTCAGTATTGCACATGGGTATGACAGTATTGCACATGGGTATGACAGTAATGCACATGGGTATGACAGTATTGCACATGGGTGTGACAGTATTGCACATGGGTATGACAGTATTGCACATGTGTATGACAGTATTGCACATGGTTATGTCAGTATTGCACATGGGTATGACAGTATTGCACATGGGTATGACAGTATTACACATGGGTGTGACAGTATTGCACATGGGTATGACAGTATTGCACATGGGTATGACAGTATTGCACATGGGTATGACAGTATTGCACATGGGTATGACAGTATTGCACATGGGTATGACAGTATTGCACATGGGTATGACAGTATTACACATGGGTGTGACAGTATTGCACATGGGTGTGACAGTATTGCACATGTGTATGACAGTATTGCACATGGGTATGACAGTATTACACATGGGTGTGACAGTATTGCACATGTGTATGACAGTATTGCACATGGGTATGACAGTATTGCACATGGGTATGACAGTGTTTGTTGTAGAGTGTGACAGCAGCAGAAGGACAGAGTGTGAAACGTCTCCTTCACACAGCGAGGGTGGATCAGTCACTGAAGCTGCTCTCCAGAGTGGACAGAGTGTCCTGCAGGGGACAGAGTGTCCTGCAGGGGACAGAGTGTCTTGCAGGGGGTGACACTCATGGTCCAGCATAGATGTGAGTTTAGCCAGGACCCTTCTGTCCCCCACCTCCTGCACCGAGTCCAGAGGACAGCCCAGGACGGAGCTTTGTCCAGCTTCTTCCTCTCCCTCTCTGTGATGCTGCTGCTCCAGCAGGCCACAGCAAGGCCCTTTATGAGGCCAGAGGCGGTCATCCAGCCCCACGGCCCTTCATGAGGCGGTCATCCAGCCCCAAGGCCCTTCATGAGGCGGTCATCCAGCCCCAAGGCCCTTCATGAGGCGGTCATCCAGCCCCAAGGCCCTTCATGAGGCGGTCATCCAGCCCCAAGGCCCTTCATGAGGCGGTCATCCGGCCCCAAAGCCCAAAGTAGTAAACCTTTATCTATATTTAACTTATTGGAAAGTCCCATTTAACATTTCCAGTTATGACACAGACAGAGGAGGATGTTTTCCATCTCAGTCTGATCCAGTCAATGATGTTTGTTAATGAGGATGATATTTAAAACACGCAGTGGAACGGCTGTTCTGTGGGAGGGGCTGCTCTGTGGGAGGGGCTGCTCTGTGGGAGGGGCTGCTCTGTGGGAGGGGCTGCTCTGTGGGAGGGACTGTTCTGTGGGAGGGGCTGTTCTGTGGGAGGGGCTGCTCTGTGGGAGGGGCTGCTCTGTGGGAGGGGCTGTTCTGTGGGAGGGGCTGTTCTGTGGGAGGGGCTGTTCTGTGGGAGGGGCTGTTCTGTGGGAGGGGCTGCTCTGTGGGAGGGGCTCTGTTTCCATGACCTCACACGTTTTAACTTGGTGGTATTTTACACATGGAGCTGAAGGATCAGCTCCTATTGGAGGCACAATATTTTACCAATAAAAAACGTTTTTAAAATTTAAATCAATTAAGTTACAGGTTCAATTCAATTCAATTTATTTTCGTAAGGCCCAAAATCACAACAACAGTCGCCTCTGAGGGCCCGATTGTCGGACAGATCCGAGGATCTGTCCAGTCCAAAGGGGACAAAGACCATTCAGTAAGTGGGACATTTCAGCCGTGGCATCGCCGTAGAAACATGGAGATGGCAAACCATCCTCTAGAAAACACGTCTGCAGCTTTACAGGAAGTGACTTGTGTCAAATACTTTAATGGGCTTTTATCTTGTTAATAATCATTAGTTTGAGTCATCCTGGTTTGCATTTGAAACTTTCTCAGATAAATGATGATTTCACTTTCCCCACATCTCTGCCCAAACTGAAGGGGCGGGGCCTAAAAGTTCTGCAGGAAGCTGTTTCTACGATTAAAGGCGCAATGGACGATTTTTCGGCGATTTGAGAACTCAGGTGGAAGTGCTCATGCCACTCCCCCGTGCTCATGCCACTCCCCCGTGCTCATGCCACTCCCCCGTGCTCATGCCACTCCCCCGTGCTCATGCCACTCCCCCGTACACATGCCACTCCCCCGTACACATGCCACTCCCCCGTACACATGCCACTCCCCCGTGCTCATGCCACTCCCCCGTACACATGCCACTCCCCCGTGCACATGCCACTCCCCCGTACACATGCCACTCCCCCGTACACATGCCACTCCCCCGTGCTCATGCCACTCCCCCGTACACATGCCACTCCCCCGTGCTCATGCCACTCCCCCGTGCTCATGCCACTCCCCCGTACACATGCCACTCCCCCGTGCTCATGCCACTCCCCCGTACACATGCCACTCCCCCGTGCACATGCCACTCCCCCGTACACATGCCACTCCCCCGTGCTCATGCCACTCCCCCGTACACATGCCACTCCCCCGTGCTCATGCCACTCCCCCGTGCTCATGCCACTCCCCCGTGCTCATGCCACTCCCCCGTGCACATGCCACTCCCCCGTGCACATGCCACTCCCCCGTGTGGACTGATACAACACACACGTGTGTTTGTTCATTAGCGCGTGGATCACATCGCATCTCTCATCTCCCGTAGATTTACGTCTCTTCTGAGTCAGCTCCAACTGTCTTTCTCCGTCTTCATTTTGTCCCGTCACTGAGGGAACTATATTATGATAGATCAATGCGCTTAGACACAGGGAAACATGGGGACGAGCCACACGAGGCTCTGCAGGTGAACGAGACTCTGCAGGTGAACGAGGCTCTGCAGGTGAACCAGGCTCTGCAGGTGAACCAGGCTCTGCAGGTGAACCAGGCTCTGCAGGTGAGCAGTAGGTGTGTTTTAGGATTGTCACATGTGGCAGGACTAATGGGCCGTCCACACCACGAGGAAATAAGACTCAGATTTGGGCCAAAAAAATCGTCCATTCAACCTTTAAGCCATTTAAGATTCATATTTTGGTTTATAATGAACAATGTTGTAACTAAAAGATGCTCAGAGTGTTCGTTAAGTATGCGACATGTCAGACTTACATTTGAGACACAACAGTGATGAGCACTTCCTGCTTAAACCACCTAAAGAAGCCTGCGTAAATTCAGCCTGGAAGACCTAACTCCACCCATCCCTCTCCCCAGCGCCATCATCTCTCCTCCCGCTCCATCAGCACCAGGCGGTCACATTTACGCCTCAGGCTGAAGGCTCGACCGCTTCAAACCGTACTGCGACCCACCACCTCCCCTCCTCCTCCTCTGCATTCCCCTCATCCTCAACCTTCTCTCCACATCTACCACCACCAGGCTCCAGGCTCCGGGGGGACACATCAGTCTCCAGGCTCCGGGGGGACACATCAGTCTCCAGGCTCCGGGGGGACACATCAGTCTCCAGGCTCCGGGGGGACACATCAGTCTCCAGGCTCAGGGGGGACACATCAGTCTCCAGGCTCCGGGGGGACACATCAGTCTCCAGGCTCCGGGGGGACACATCAGTCTCCAGGCTCCGGGGGGACACATCAGTCTCCAGGCTCCGGGGGGACACATCAGTCTCCAGGCTCAGGGGGGACACATCAGTCTCCAGGCTCAGGGGAGAGACATTAGTCTCCAGGCTCCGGGGGGACGCATCAGTCTCCAGGCTCCGGGGGGACGCATCAGTCTCCAGGCTCCGGGGGGACACATCAGTCTCCAGGCTCCGGGGGGACACATCAGTCTCCAGGCTCCGGGGGGACACATCAGTCTCCAGGCTCCGGGGGGACACATCAGTCTCCAGGCTCCGGGGGGACACATCAGTCTCCAGGCTCCGGGGGGACACATCAGTCTCCAGGCTCCGGGGGGACACATCTAATACAAATAGATCATGGAGGGCCCATAATCGCAACGTCTTCCGCCGGGGTCTGAGCGCCAAATAACTCAATAAAGCTGCTAAACTGTCCTTTCTCGTGGTCTCTGTGTCTCTCCAGGTGAAATGACGTCACAATAGTCTTCATCTCGAGGGAAAGACTAAATACACTGGATTATTCAAGAGCACATTTAAAACATAGATGTAAAAGTTGTGATGAACTGTCATGTCTGACCAGAACCTTCCAGAACCTCAGTCCTGCTTCAATCACTGACTACTTCATTCTAACACCTCCACCTTCGCCTCCACCTTCACCTCCACCTTCACCTCCACTTTTGCCTCCACCTTCACCTCCACCTTCGCCTCCACCTTCGCCTCCACCTCCACCTTCGCCTCCACCTTCGCCTCCACCTTAGCCTCCACCTTCATCTCCACTTTTGCCTCCACCTTCACCTCCACCTTCGCCTCCACCTTCGCCTCCACTTTTGCCTCCACCTTCGCCTCCACCTTCGCCTCCACCTCCACCTTCACCTCCACCTTCGCCTCCACCTTCGCCTCCACCTTCGCCTCCACCTTCACCTCCACCTTTACCTCCACCTTCGCCTCCACCTTCGCCTCCACCTTCACCTCCACCTTCGCCTCCACCTTCGCCTCCACTTTTGCCTCCACCTTCGCCTCCACCTTCGCCTCCACTTTTGCCTCCACCTTCGCCTCCACCTTCGCCTCCACCTTCGCCTCCACCTTCGCCTCCACCTCCACCTTCGCCTCCACCTTCGCCTCCACCTTAGCCTCCACCTTCATCTCCACTTTTGCCTCCACCTTCACCTCCACCTTCGCCTCCACCTTCGCCTCCACTTTTGCCTCCACCTTCGCCTCCACCTTCGCCTCCACCTTCGCCTCCACCTCCACCTTCACCTCCACCTTCGCCTCCACCTTCGCCTCCACCTTCGCCTCCACCTTCACCTCCACTTTTGCCTCCACCTTCGCCTCCACCTTCGCCTCCACCTTCACCTCCACCTTCGCCTCCACCTTCGCCTCCACCTTCGCCTCCACCTTCGCCTCCACCTTCGCCTCCACCTTTACCTCCACCTTCGCCTCCACCTTCGCCTCCACCTTCACCTCCACCTTCGCCTCCACCTTCGCCTCCACCTTCACCTCCACCTTCGCCTCCACCTTCACCTCCACCTTCGCCTCCACCTTCGCCTCCACCTTCGCCTCCACCTTTACCTCCACCTTCGCCTCCACCTTCGCCTCCACCTTCACCTCCACCTTCGCCTCCACCTTCGCCTCCACTTTTGCCTCCACCTTCGCCTCCACCTTCGCCTCCACTTTTGCCTCCACCTTCGCCTCCACCTTCGCCTCCACCTTCGCCTCCACCTTCGCCTCCACTTTTGCCTCCACCTTCACCTCCACCTTCGCCTCCACCTTCGCCTCCACCTCCACCTTCGCCTCCACCTTCGCCTCCACCTTAGCCTCCACCTTCATCTCCACTTTTGCCTCCACCTTCACCTCCACCTTCGCCTCCACCTTCGCCTCCACTTTTGCCTCCACCTTCGCCTCCACCTTCGCCTCCACCTTCGCCTCCACCTCCACCTTCACCTCCACCTTCGCCTCCACCTTCGCCTCCACCTTCGCCTCCACCTTCACCTCCACTTTTGCCTCCACCTTCGCCTCCACCTTCGCCTCCACCTTTGCCTCCACCTTCACCTCCACCTTCGCCTCCACCTTCACCTCCACAGACACAAACTCTCACTTCGACCTTTCCCCAAACCTCCGGGGCGTGTCCACTCTTCAGGGGGCGTGTCCACTCTTCAGGGGGCGTGTCCACTCTTCAGGGGGCGTGTCCACTCTTCAGGGGAACAGTAGTCGTTGTCCCGGGCCGGGGCTGCTCCTCTTTGGGCCTTTTCTCGCGCTGTAATCCTCGACTACAACAAACAGAATGGTCGGCATGTGCATCTGCAGCTGTTGTAGCTTAAGTGGAAGTGGTGTCGCCTTCCAAAGCCCGGCCCTGCCCTGGCATGTCCCCCCGACATGCCAGGGCACCGTGGGCGAGCTGGGCGTGCTGGGGCACAGATATTTACTGTAAATAACTGCCTGTAAATGGCTTTGATTGTTTGAATGACTGGATCATAAAAGGGTCGAAGGAGGAAGAGGCGGAGGCTCTAAAAGTAATGTCCAAACGAATTAAAGAAGATTAAAAGCTCATTTACACTTTCGACTGTAACATCCACCAAACACGCTCCATTTAAAACTTCTAATTAAGTCATCAAAGAATAATTTCCAAACACAGAATCAGAAATCTGCCTTGTGCTGACGGAACTCCAAAGGAAACAACAACAACAACAACAAACACAACAACAAACACAACCTTGTGAGAAGATGCATCTTGTTGGATTCATTGCGGTTCTTCTGCTGTACGAACACCTTCATGGAGACTGTTTACATGTCAGGTCTGTGGAGGGACCGGCGCCCTCAGGATGAAGGAAAAACAATTCATGTTTAAATAAATGTGAGCGATGGAGACGAGCTGGAGCTGCACCTGACGTTCTGTGTGTGGAGTTTGCATATTCTCCCTGTGTCTCAACTCCAGTTTAGTCATGTTATACACACTCGGTTTGTTTCTCTCTTAGTCCTGGTTTAGTCCTGGTTTAGTCCTGATTTAGTCCTGTTTAGTTCTGGTTTAGTCCTGGTTTAGTCCTGGTTTAGTCCTGTTTAGTCCTGGTTTAGTCCTGTTTTAGTCCTGGTTTAGTCCTGGTTTAGACCTGGTTTAGTCCTGGTTTAGTCCTGGTTTAGACCTGGTTTAGTCCTGGTTTAGTCCTGGTTTAGTCCTGATTTAGTCCTGGTTTAGTCCTAGTTTAGTCCTGGTTTAGTCCTGGTTTAGTCCTGGTTTAGTCCTGGTTTAGTCCTGTTTAGTCCTGTTTAGTCCTGGTTTAGTCCTGGTTTAGTCCTGTTTAGTCCTGGTTTAGTACTGGTTTAGTCCTGGTTTAGTCCTGATTTAGTCTCTGTATGGTTCTGGTTTAGTCCTGATTTAGTCCTGGTTTAGTACTGGTTTAGTCCTGGTTTAGTCCTGGTTTAGTCCTGGTTTAGACCTGTTCTAGTCCTGGTTCAGTCCTGGTTTAGTCCTGGTTTAGACCTGGTTTAGTCCTAGTTTAGTCCTGGTTTAGTCCTGGTTTAGTCCTGGTTTAGACCTGGTTTAGTCCTAGTTTAGTCCTGGTTTAGTCCTGGTTTAGTCCTGGTTTAGTCCTGGTTTAGTCCTGATTTAGTCCTGGTTTAGTCCTGGTTTAGTCCTGATTTAGTCCTGGTTTAGTTCTAGTTTAGTCCTGATTTAGTCCTGGTTTAGTCCTAGTTTAGTCCTGATTTAGTCCTGGTTTAGTACTGGTTTAGTCCTGGTTTAGTCCTGGTTTAGTACTGGTTTAGTCCTGGTTTAGTCCTGATTTAGTCCTGGTTTAGTCCTGGTTTAGACCTGGTTTAGTCCTGGTTTAGTCCTGGTTTAGACCTGGTTTAGTCCTGGTTTAGTCCTGATTTAGTCCTGGTTTAGTCCTGGTTTAGTCCTGATTTAGTCCTGGTTTAGTTCTAGTTTAGTCCTGATTTAGTCCTGGTTTAGTCCTAGTTTAGTCCTGATTTAGTCCTGGTTTAGTACTGGTTTAGTCCTGGTTTAGTCCTGGTTTAGTCCTGGTTTAGACCTGGTTTAGTCCTGGTTTAGTCCTGATTTAGTCCTGGTTTAGTCCTGGTTTAGTCCTGATTTAGTCCTGGTTTAGTTCTAGTTTAGTCCTGATTTAGTCCTGGTTTAGTCCTAGTTTAGTCCTGATTTAGTCCTGGTTTAGTACTGGTTTAGTCCTGGTTTAGTCCTGGTTTAGTACTGGTTTAGTCCTGGTTTAGTCCTGATTTAGTCCTGGTTTAGTCCTGGTTTAGACCTGGTTTAGTCCTGGTTTAGTCCTGGTTTAGTCCTGATTTAGTCCTGGTTTAGTCCTGGTTTAGTCCTGGTTTAGTCCTGGTTTAATAATAATAATAATAATAACTTTTATTTATATAGTGCTTTTCAGTGACCCAAAGACGCTGAACATAATAAAAAAGGGGGGGGTGTATTTACAGACAGGGGGGACAACACGTACAGAACACATTAATATACAGATAAAATGAACAAGACAGAAGAAGTAGAGAGAAAAAGATGGGGATGTAACAGTTTAGACCTGTTCTAGTCCTGGTTCAGTCCCGGTTTAGTCCTGGTTTAGTCCTGGTTTAGTCCTGGTTTAGTACTGGTTTAGTCCTGGTTTAGTCCTGGTTTAGTCCTGGTTTAGTCCTAGTTTAGTCCTGGTTTAGTCCTGGTTTAGTCCTGATTTAGTCCCGGTTTAGTCCAGGTTTAGTCCTGTTTGGACCTGGTTTAGTCCTGGTTTAGTCCTGGTTTAGTCCTGGTTTAGTCCTGGTTTAGTCTCTGTATGGTCCTGGTTTAGTCCTGGTTTAGTCCTGGTTTAGTCCTGGTTTAGACCTGGTTTAGACCTGGTTTAGTCCTGGTTTAGTCCTGGTTTAGTCCTAGTTTAGTCCTGGTTTAGTCCTGGTTTAGTCCTGATTTAGTCCCGGTTTAGTCCAGGTTTAGTCCTGTTTAGACCTGGTTTAGTCCTGGTTTAGTCCTGGTTTAGTCCTGGTTTAGTCCTGGTTTAGTCTCTGTATGGTCCTGGTTTAGTCCTGGTTTAGTCCTGTTTAGTCCTGGTTTAGTCCTGTTTTAGTCCTGGTTTAGTCCTGGTTTAGACCTGGTTTAGTCCTGGTTTAGTCCTGATTTAGTCCTGATTTAGTCCTGGTTTAGTCCTGGTTTAGTCCTGGTTTAGACCTGGTTTAATCCTGGTTTAGTCCTGGTTTAGTCCTGGTTTAGACCTGGTTTAGTCCTGGTTTAGTCCTGATTTAGTCCTGATTTAGTCCTGGTTTAGTCCTGGTTTAGACCTGGTTTAGACCTGGTTTAGTCCTGGTTTAGTCCTGGTTTAGTCCTGGTTTAGACCTGGTTTAGTCCCGGTTTAGTCCCGGTTTAGACCTGGTTTAGTCCTGGTTTAGTCCTGGTTTAGTCCTTGTTTAGTCCTGGTTTAGACCTGGTTTAGTCCTGGTTTAGTCCTGGTTTAGTCCTGATTTAGTCCTGGTTTAGTACTGGTTTAGTCCTGGTTTAGTCCTGATTTAGTCCTGGTTTAGACCTGGTTTAGTCCTGGTTTAGTCCTGGTTTAGTCCTGTTTAGTCCTGGTTTAGTCCTGGTTTAGTCCTGATTTAGTCCTGGTTTAGTCCTGGTTTAGTCCTGATTTAGTCCTGGTTTAGTCTCTGTATGGTTCTGGTTTAGTCCTGGTTTGGACCTGGTTTAGTCCTGGTTTAGTCCTGATTTAGTCCTAGTTTAGTCCTGGTTTAGTCCTGGTTTAGTCCTGATTTAGTCCTGGTTTAGTCTCTGTATGGTTCTGGTTTAGTCCTGGTTTAGACCTGGTTTAGTCCTATTTTAGTCCTGATTTAGTCCTGGTTTAGTCCTGGTTTAGTCCTGGTTTAGTCCTGATTTAGTCCTAGTTTAGTCCTGGTTTAGTCCTGGTTTAGTACTGGTTTAGTCCTGGTTTAGTCCTGGTTAAGTCCTGATTTAGTCCTGGTTTAGTCCTGATTTAGTCCTGGTTTAGTACTGGTTTAGTCCTGGTTTAGTCCTGGTTTAGACCTGTTCTAGTCCTGGTTCAGTCCTGGTTTAGTCCTGGTTTAGACCTGGTTTAGTCCTGGTTTAGTCCTGGTTTAGTCCTGGTTTAGTCCTAGTTTAGTCCTGGTTTAGTCCTGGTTTAGTCCTGGTTTAGTTCTGGTTTAGTCTCTGTATGGTCCTGGTTTAGTCCTGGTTTAGTCCTGGTTTAGTCCTGGTTTAGTCCAAATTTAGTCCTGGATTAGTACTGGTTTAGTCCTGGTTTAGTCCTGATTTAGTCCTGGTTTAGTCCTGGTTTAGTCTCTGTATGGTCCTGGTTTAGTCCTGGTTTAGTCCTGGTTTAGACCTGGTTTAGTCCTGGTTTAGTCCTGATTTAGTCCTGGTTTAGTCCTGGTTTAGTCCTGATTTAGTCCTGGTTTAGTTCTAGTTTAGTCCTGATTTAGTCCTGGTTTAGACCTGGTTTAGTCCTGGTTTAGTCCTGGTTTAGTACTGGTTTAGTCCTGGTTTAGTCCTGGTTTAGTCCTGATTTAATCCTGGTTTAGTCCTGGTTTAGTCCTGGTTTAGTACTGGTTTAGTCCTGGTTTAGTCCTGATTTAGTCCTGGTTTAGTCCTAGTTTAGTCCTGGTTTAGTCCTGGTTTAGTCCTGGTTTAGTCTCTGTATGGTCCTGGTTTAGACCTGGTTTAGTCCTGGTTTAGTCCTGGTTTAGACCTGGTTTAGTCCTGGTTTAGTCCTGGTTTAGTCCTGGTTTAGTCCTGGTTTAGACCTGGTTTAGTCCTGGTTTAGTCCTGGTTTAGTCCTGGTTTAGTCCTGGTTTAGACCTGGTTTAGTCCTGGTTTAGTCCTGGTTTAGTCCTGGTTTAGTACTGGTTTAGACCTGGTTTAGTCCTGGTTTAGTCCTGGTTTAGACCTGGTTTAGTCCTGGTTTAGTCCTGGTTTAGTCCTGGTTTAGTACTGGTTTAGTCCTGGTTTAGTCCTGATTTAGTCTCTGTATGGTTCTGGTTTAGTCCTGGTTTAGTCCTGGTTTAGTCCTGGTTTAGACCTGGTTTAGTCCTGGTTTAGTCCTGGTTTAGTCCTGATTTAGTCCTGGTTTAGTCCTGGTTTAGTCCTGGTTTAGACCTGGTTTGGACCTGGTTTAGACCTGGTTTAGTCCTAGTTTAGTCCTGATTTAGTCCTAGTTTAGTTCTGGTTTAGTCCTGATTTAGTCCTGGTTTAGTCCTGGTTTAGTCCTGGTTTAGTCCTGGTTTAGTACTGGTTTAGTCCTGGTTTAGTCCTGGTTTAGTCCTGATTTAATCCTGGTTTAGTCCTGGTTTAGTCCTGGTTTAGTCCTGGTTTAGTCCTGGTTTAGTCCTGATTTAGTCCTGGTTTAGTCCTAGTTTAGTCCTGGTTTAGTCCTGGTTTAGTCCTGGTTTAGTCTCTGTATGGTCCTGGTTTAGACCTGGTTTAGTCCTGGTTTAGTCCTGGTTTAGACCTGGTTTAGTCCTGGTTTAGTCCTGGTTTAGTCCTGGTTTAGTCCTGGTTTAGACCTGGTTTAGTCCTGGTTTAGTCCTGGTTTAGTCCTGGTTTAGTCCTGGTTTAGACCTGGTTTAGACCTGTTCTAGTCCTGGTTTAGTCCTGATTTAGTCCTGGTTTAGTACTGGTTTAGTCCTGGTTTAATCCTGGTTTAGTCCTGGTTTAGTCCTGGTTTAGTCCTGATTTAGTCCTGGTTTAGTCCTGGTTTAGTCCTGATTTAGTCCTGGTTTAGTCCTGGTTTAGTCCTGGTTTAGACCTGTTCTAGTCCTGGTTCAGTCCTGGTTTAGTCCTGGTTTAGACCTGGTTTAGTCCTGGTTTAGTCCTGGTTTAGTCCTGGTTTAGTCCTAGTTTAGTCCTGGTTTAGTCCTGGTTTAGTCCTGGTTTAGTTCTGGTTTAGTCTCTGTATGGTCCTGGTTTAGGCCTGGTTTAGTCCTGGTTTAGTCCTGATTTAGTCCTGGTTTAGTACTGGTTTAGTCCTGGTTTAGTCCTGGTTTAGTCCTGATTTAGTCCTGGTTTAGTCCTGGTTTAGTCCTGGTTTAGTTCTGATTTAGTCCTGGATTAGTACTGGTTTAGTCCTGGTTTAGTCCTGGTCTAGTCCTGATTTAGTCCTGGTTTAGTCCTAGTTTAGTCCTGGTTTAGTCCTGGTTTAGTCCTGGTTTAGTTCTGGTTTAGTCTCTGTATGGTCCTGGTTTAGTCCTGGTTTAGTCCTGGATTAGTACTGGTTTAGTCCTGGTTTAGTCCTGGTTTAGTTCTGGTTTAGTCTCTGTATGGTCCTGGTTTAGTCCTGGTTTAGTCCTGGATTAGTACTGGTTTAGTCCTGGTTTAGTCCTGGTTTAGTTCTGGTTTAGTCTCTGTATGGTCCTGGTTTAGTCCTGATTTAGTCCTGGATTAGTACTGGTTTAGTCCTGGTTTAGTCCTGATTTAGTCCTGGTTTAGTCCTAGTTTAGTCCTGGTTTAGTCCTGGTTTAGTCCTGGTTTAGACCTGGTTTAGTCCTGGTTTAGTCCTGATTTAGTCCTGGTTTAGTCCTAGTTTAGTCCTGATTTAGTCCTGGTTTAGTTCTAGTTTAGTCCTGATTTAGTCCTGGTTTAGACCTGGTTTAGTCCTGGTTTAGTCCTGGTTTAGTACTGGTTTAGTCCTGGTTTAGTCCTGGTTTAGTCCTGATTTAATCCTGGTTTAGTCCTGGTTTAGTCCTGGTTTAGTCCTGATTTAGTCCTGGTTTAGTCCTGGTTTAGTCCTGGTTTAGTCCTGGTTTAGTCCTGGTTTAGTCCTGGTTTAGTACTGGTTTAGACCTGGTTTAGTCCTGGTTTAGTCCTGGTTTAGTCCTGGTTTAGTACTGGTTTAGACCTGGTTTAGTCCTGGTTTAGTCCTGGTTTAGACCTGGTTTAGTCCTGGTTTAGTCCTGGTTTAGTCCTGGTTTAGTACTGGTTTAGTCCTGGTTTAGTCCTGATTTAGTCTCTGTATGGTTCTGGTTTAGTCCTGGTTTAGTCCTGGTTTAGTCCTGGTTTAGACCTGGTTTAGTCCTGGTTTAGTCCTGGTTTAGTCCTGATTTAGTCCTGGTTTAGTCCTGGTTTAGTCCTGGTTTAGACCTGGTTTGGACCTGGTTTAGACCTGGTTTAGTCCTAGTTTAGTCCTGATTTAGTCCTAGTTTAGTACTGGTTTAGTCCTGGTTTAGTCCTGGTTTAGTCCTGATTTAGTCCTGGTTTAGTACTGGTTTAGTCCTGGTTTAGTCCTGGTTTAGTCCTGATTTAGTCCTGGTTTAGTCCTGGTTTAGTCCTGGTTTAGTCCTGGTTTAGTCTCTGTATGGTCCTGGTTTAGTCCTGGTTTAGTCCTGGTTTAGTCCTGGTTTAGTTCTGGTTTAGTCTCTGTATGTTCCTGGTTTAGTCCTGGTTTAGTCCTGGTTTAGTCCTGATTTAGTCCTGGATTAGTACTGGTTTAGTCCTGGTTTAGTCCTGATTTAGTCCTGGTTTAGTCCTGGTTTAGTCTCTGTATGGTCCTGGTTTAGTCCTGGTTTAGTCCTGGTTTAGACCTGGTTTAGTCCTGGTTTAGTCCTGATTTAGTCCTGGTTTAGTCCTGGTTTAGTCCTGATTTAGTCCTGGTTTAGTTCTAGTTTAGTCCTGATTTAGTCCTGGTTTAGACCTGGTTTAGTCCTGGTTTAGTCCTGGTTTAGTACTGGTTTAGTCCTGGTTTAGTCCTGGTTTAGTCCTGATTTAGTCCTGGTTTAGTCCTGGTTTAGTCCTGATTTAGTCCTGGTTTAGTCCTAGTTTAGTCCTGGTTTAGTCCTGGTTTAGTCCTGGTTTAGTCCTGGTTTAGTCTCTGTATGGTCCTTGTTTAGACCTGGTTTAGTCCTGGTTTAGTCCTGGTTTAGACCTGGTTTAGTCCTGGTTTAGTCCTGGTTTAGTCCTGGTTTAGACCTGGTTTAGTCCTGGTTTAGTCCTGGTTTAGTCCTGGTTTAGTCCTGGTTTAGACCTGGTTTAGTCCTGGTTTAGTCCTGGTTTAGTCCTGGTTTAGTACTGGTTTAGACCTGGTTTAGTCCTGGTTTAGTCCTGGTTTAGACCTGGTTTAGTCCTGGTTTAGTCCTGGTTTAGTACTGGTTTAGTCCTGGTTTAGTCCTGATTTAGTCTCTGTATGGTTCTGGTTTAGTCCTGGTTTAGTCCTGGTTTAGTCCTGGTTTAGACCTGGTTTAGTCCTGGTTTAGTCCTGGTTTAGTCCTGATTTAGTCCTGGTTTAGTCCTGGTTTAGTCCTGGTTTAGACCTGGTTTGGACCTGGTTTAGACCTGGTTTAGTCCTAGTTTAGTCCTGATTTAGTCCTAGTTTAGTTCTGGTTTAGTCCTGATTTAGTCCTGGTTTAGTCCTGGTTTAGTCCTGGTTTAGACCTGTTCTAGTCCTGGTTTAGTCCTGATTTAGTCCTGGTTTAGTACTGGTTTAGTCCTGGTTTAATCCTGGTTTAGTCCTGGTTTAGTCCTGGTTTAGTCCTGGTTTAGTCCTTATTTAGTCCTGGTTTAGTCCTGGTTTAGTCCTGATTTAGTCCTGGTTTAGTCCTGGTTTAGTCCTGGTTTAGACCTGTTCTAGTCCTGGTTCAGTCCTGGTTTAGTCCTGGTTTAGACCTGGTTTAGTCCTGGTTTAGTCCTGGTTTAGTCCTGGTTTAGTCCTAGTTTAGTCCTGGTTTAGTCCTGGTTTAGTCCTGGTTTAGTTCTGGTTTAGTCTCTGTATGGTCCTGGTTTAGGCCTGGTTTAGTCCTGGTTTAGTCCTGATTTAGTCCTGGTTTAGTACTGGTTTAGTCCTGGTTTAGTCCTAGTTTAGTCCTGGTTTAGTCCTGGTTTAGTCCTGGTTTAGTCCTGGTTTAGTCCTGGTTTAGTCCTGATTTAGTCCTGGTTTAGTACTGGTTTAGTCCTGATTTAGTCCTGGTTTAGTTCTAGTTTAGTCCTGATTTAGTCCTGGTTTAGTCCTAGTTTAGTCCTGATTTAGTCCTGGTTTAGTACTGGTTTAGTCCTGGTTTAGTCCTGGTTTAGTACTGGTTTAGTCCTGGTTTAGTCCTGATTTAGTCCTGGTTTAGTCCTGGTTTAGACCTGGTTTAGTCCTGGTTTAGTCCTGGTTTAGACCTGGTTTAGTCCTGGTTTAGTCCTGATTTAGTCCTGGTTTAGTCCTGGTTTAGTCCTGATTTAGTCCTGGTTTAGTTCTAGTTTAGTCCTGATTTAGTCCTGGTTTAGTCCTAGTTTAGTCCTGATTTAGTCCTGGTTTAGTACTGGTTTAGTCCTGGTTTAGTCCTGGTTTAGTCCTGGTTTAGACCTGGTTTAGTCCTGGTTTAGTCCTGATTTAGTCCTGGTTTAGTCCTGGTTTAGTCCTGATTTAGTCCTGGTTTAGTTCTAGTTTAGTCCTGATTTAGTCCTGGTTTAGTCCTAGTTTAGTCCTGATTTAGTCCTGGTTTAGTACTGGTTTAGTCCTGGTTTAGTCCTGGTTTAGTACTGGTTTAGTCCTGGTTTAGTCCTGATTTAGTCCTGGTTTAGTCCTGGTTTAGACCTGGTTTAGTCCTGGTTTAGTCCTGGTTTAGTCCTGATTTAGTCCTGGTTTAGTCCTGGTTTAGTCCTGGTTTAGTCCTGGTTTAATAATAATAATAATAATAACTTTTATTTATATAGTGCTTTTCAGTGACCCAAAGACGCTGAACATAATAAAAAAGGGGGGGTATTTACAGACAGGGGGGACAACACGTACAGAACACATTAATATACAGATAAAATGAACAAGACAGAAGAAGTAGAGAGAAAAAGATGGGGATGTAACAGTTTAGACCTGTTCTAGTCCTGGTTCAGTCCCGGTTTAGTCCTGGTTTAGTCCTGGTTTAGTCCTGGTTTAGTACTGGTTTAGTCCTGGTTTAGTCCTGGTTTAGTCCTGGTTTAGTCCTAGTTTAGTCCTGGTTTAGTCCTGGTTTAGTCCTGATTTAGTCCCGGTTTAGTCCAGGTTTAGTCCTGTTTAGACCTGGTTTAGTCCTGGTTTAGTCCTGGTTTAGTCCTGGTTTAGTCCTGGTTTAGTCCTGGTTTAGTCTCTGTATGGTCCTGGTTTAGTCCTGGTTTAGTCCTGGTTTAGTCCTGGTTTAGACCTGGTTTAGACCTGGTTTAGTCCTGGTTTAGTCCTGGTTTAGTCCTAGTTTAGTCCTGGTTTAGTCCTGGTTTAGTCCTGATTTAGTCCCGGTTTAGTCCAGGTTTAGTCCTGTTTAGACCTGGTTTAGTCCTGGTTTAGTCCTGGTTTAGTCCTGGTTTAGTCCTGGTTTAGTCCTGGTTTAGTCTCTGTATGGTCCTGGTTTAGTCCTGGTTTAGTCCTGTTTAGTCCTGGTTTAGTCCTGTTTTAGTCCTGGTTTAGTCCTGGTTTAGACCTGGTTTAGTCCTGGTTTAGTCCTGATTTAGTCCTGATTTAGTCCTGGTTTAGTCCTGGTTTAGTCCTGGTTTAGACCTGGTTTAATCCTGGTTTAGTCCTGGTTTAGTCCTGGTTTAGACCTGGTTTAGTCCTGGTTTAGTCCTGATTTAGTCCTGATTTAGTCCTGGTTTAGTCCTGGTTTAGACCTGGTTTAGACCTGGTTTAGTCCTGGTTTAGTCCTGGTTTAGTCCTGGTTTAGACCTGGTTTAGTCCCGGTTTAGTCCCGGTTTAGACCTGGTTTAGTCCTGGTTTAGTCCTGGTTTAGTCCTTGTTTAGTCCTGGTTTAGACCTGGTTTAGTCCTGGTTTAGTCCTGGTTTAGTCCTGATTTAGTCCTGGTTTAGTACTGGTTTAGTCCTGGTTTAGTCCTGATTTAGTCCTGATTTAGTCCTGGTTTAGTCCTGGTTTAGACCTGGTTTAGACCTGGTTTAGTCCTGGTTTAGTCCTGGTTTAGTCCTGGTTTAGACCTGGTTTAGTCCCGGTTTAGTCCCGGTTTAGACCTGGTTTAGTCCTGGTTTAGTCCTGGTTTAGTCCTTGTTTAGTCCTGGTTTAGACCTGGTTTAGTCCTGGTTTAGTCCTGGTTTAGTCCTGATTTAGTCCTGGTTTAGTACTGGTTTAGTCCTGGTTTAGTCCTGATTTAGTCCTGGTTTAGACCTGGTTTAGTCCTGGTTTAGTCCTAGTTTAGTCCTGGTTTAGTCCTGTTTAGTCCTGGTTTAGTCCTGGTTTAGTCCTGGTTTAGTCCTGTTTAGTCCTGGTTTAGTCCTGGTTTAGTCCTGATTTAGTCCTGGTTTAGTCCTGGTTTAGTCCTGATTTAGTCCTGGTTTAGTCTCTGTATGGTTCTGGTTTAGTCCTGGTTTGGACCTGGTTTAGTCCTGGTTTAGTCCTGATTTAGTCCTAGTTTAGTCCTGGTTTAGTCCTGGTTTAGTCCTGATTTAGTCCTGGTTTAGTCTCTGTATGGTTCTGGTTTAGTCCTGGTTTAGACCTGGTTTAGTCCTATTTTAGTCCTGATTTAGTCCTGGTTTAGTCCTGGTTTAGTCCTGGTTTAGTCCTGATTTAGTCCTAGTTTAGTCCTGGTTTAGTCCTGGTTTAGTACTGGTTTAGTCCTGGTTTAGTCCTGGTTAAGTCCTGATTTAGTCCTGGTTTAGTCCTGATTTAGTCCTGGTTTAGTACTGGTTTAGTCCTGGTTTAGTCCTGGTTTAGACCTGTTCTAGTCCTGGTTCAGTCCTGGTTTAGTCCTGGTTTAGACCTGGTTTAGTCCTGGTTTAGTCCTGGTTTAGTCCTGGTTTAGTCCTAGTTTAGTCCTGGTTTAGTCCTGGTTTAGTCCTGGTTTAGTTCTGGTTTAGTCTCTGTATGGTCCTGGTTTAGTCCTGGTTTAGTCCTGGTTTAGTCCTGGTTTAGTCCAAATTTAGTCCTGGATTAGTACTGGTTTAGTCCTGGTTTAGTCCTGATTTAGTCCTGGTTTAGTCCTGGTTTAGTCTCTGTATGGTCCTGGTTTAGTCCTGGTTTAGTCCTGGTTTAGACCTGGTTTAGTCCTGGTTTAGTCCTGATTTAGTCCTGGTTTAGTCCTGGTTTAGTCCTGATTTAGTCCTGGTTTAGTTCTAGTTTAGTCCTGATTTAGTCCTGGTTTAGACCTGGTTTAGTCCTGGTTTAGTCCTGGTTTAGTACTGGTTTAGTCCTGGTTTAGTCCTGGTTTAGTCCTGGTTTAGTCCTAGTTTAGTCCTGGTTTAGTCCTGGTTTAGTCCTGATTTAGTCCCGGTTTAGTCCAGGTTTAGTCCTGTTTAGACCTGGTTTAGTCCTGGTTTAGTCCTGGTTTAGTCCTGGTTTAGTCCTGGTTTAGTCCTGGTTTAGTCTCTGTATGGTCCTGGTTTAGTCCTGGTTTAGTCCTGGTTTAGTCCTGGTTTAGACCTGGTTTAGACCTGGTTTAGTCCTGGTTTAGTCCTGGTTTAGTCCTAGTTTAGTCCTGGTTTAGTCCTGGTTTAGTCCTGATTTAGTCCCGGTTTAGTCCAGGTTTAGTCCTGTTTAGACCTGGTTTAGTCCTGGTTTAGTCCTGGTTTAGTCCTGGTTTAGTCCTGGTTTAGTCTCTGTATGGTCCTGGTTTAGTCCTGGTTTAGTCCTGTTTAGTCCTGGTTTAGTCCTGTTTTAGTCCTGGTTTAGTCCTGGTTTAGACCTGGTTTAGTCCTGGTTTAGTCCTGATTTAGTCCTGATTTAGTCCTGGTTTAGTCCTGGTTTAGTCCTGGTTTAGACCTGGTTTAATCCTGGTTTAGTCCTGGTTTAGTCCTGGTTTAGACCTGGTTTAGTCCTGGTTTAGTCCTGATTTAGTCCTGATTTAGTCCTGGTTTAGTCCTGGTTTAGACCTGGTTTAGACCTGGTTTAGTCCTGGTTTAGTCCTGGTTTAGTCCTGGTTTAGACCTGGTTTAGTCCCGGTTTAGTCCCGGTTTAGACCTGGTTTAGTCCTGGTTTAGTCCTGGTTTAGTCCTTGTTTAGTCCTGGTTTAGACCTGGTTTAGTCCTGGTTTAGTCCTGGTTTAGTCCTGATTTAGTCCTGGTTTAGTACTGGTTTAGTCCTGGTTTAGTCCTGATTTAGTCCTGATTTAGTCCTGGTTTAGTCCTGGTTTAGACCTGGTTTAGACCTGGTTTAGTCCTGGTTTAGTCCTGGTTTAGTCCTGGTTTAGACCTGGTTTAGTCCCGGTTTAGTCCCGGTTTAGACCTGGTTTAGTCCTGGTTTAGTCCTGGTTTAGTCCTTGTTTAGTCCTGGTTTAGACCTGGTTTAGTCCTGGTTTAGTCCTGGTTTAGTCCTGATTTAGTCCTGGTTTAGTACTGGTTTAGTCCTGGTTTAGTCCTGATTTAGTCCTGGTTTAGACCTGGTTTAGTCCTGGTTTAGTCCTAGTTTAGTCCTGGTTTAGTCCTGTTTAGTCCTGGTTTAGTCCTGGTTTAGTCCTGGTTTAGTCCTGTTTAGTCCTGGTTTAGTCCTGGTTTAGTCCTGATTTAGTCCTGGTTTAGTCCTGGTTTAGTCCTGATTTAGTCCTGGTTTAGTCTCTGTATGGTTCTGGTTTAGTCCTGGTTTGGACCTGGTTTAGTCCTGGTTTAGTCCTGATTTAGTCCTAGTTTAGTCCTGGTTTAGTCCTGGTTTAGTCCTGATTTAGTCCTGGTTTAGTCTCTGTATGGTTCTGGTTTAGTCCTGGTTTAGACCTGGTTTAGTCCTATTTTAGTCCTGATTTAGTCCTGGTTTAGTCCTGGTTTAGTCCTGGTTTAGTCCTGATTTAGTCCTAGTTTAGTCCTGGTTTAGTCCTGGTTTAGTACTGGTTTAGTCCTGGTTTAGTCCTGGTTAAGTCCTGATTTAGTCCTGGTTTAGTCCTGATTTAGTCCTGGTTTAGTACTGGTTTAGTCCTGGTTTAGTCCTGGTTTAGACCTGTTCTAGTCCTGGTTCAGTCCTGGTTTAGTCCTGGTTTAGACCTGGTTTAGTCCTGGTTTAGTCCTGGTTTAGTCCTGGTTTAGTCCTAGTTTAGTCCTGGTTTAGTCCTGGTTTAGTCCTGGTTTAGTTCTGGTTTAGTCTCTGTATGGTCCTGGTTTAGTCCTGGTTTAGTCCTGGTTTAGTCCTGGTTTAGTCCAAATTTAGTCCTGGATTAGTACTGGTTTAGTCCTGGTTTAGTCCTGATTTAGTCCTGGTTTAGTCCTGGTTTAGTCTCTGTATGGTCCTGGTTTAGTCCTGGTTTAGTCCTGGTTTAGACCTGGTTTAGTCCTGGTTTAGTCCTGATTTAGTCCTGGTTTAGTCCTGGTTTAGTCCTGATTTAGTCCTGGTTTAGTTCTAGTTTAGTCCTGATTTAGTCCTGGTTTAGACCTGGTTTAGTCCTGGTTTAGTCCTGGTTTAGTACTGGTTTAGTCCTGGTTTAGTCCTGGTTTAGTCCTGATTTAATCCTGGTTTAGTCCTGGTTTAGTCCTGGTTTAGTACTGGTTTAGTCCTGGTTTAGTCCTGATTTAGTCCTGGTTTAGTCCTAGTTTAGTCCTGGTTTAGTCCTGGTTTAGTCCTGGTTTAGTCTCTGTATGGTCCTGGTTTAGACCTGGTTTAGTCCTGGTTTAGTCCTGGTTTAGACCTGGTTTAGTCCTGGTTTAGTCCTGGTTTAGTCCTGGTTTAGTCCTGGTTTAGACCTGGTTTAGTCCTGGTTTAGTCCTGGTTTAGTCCTGGTTTAGTCCTGGTTTAGACCTGGTTTAGTCCTGGTTTAGTCCTGGTTTAGTCCTGGTTTAGTACTGGTTTAGACCTGGTTTAGTCCTGGTTTAGTCCTGGTTTAGTCCTGGTTTAGTCCTGGTTTAGTCCTGGTTTAGTACTGGTTTAGTCCTGGTTTAGTCCTGATTTAGTCTCTGTATGGTTCTGGTTTAGTCCTGGTTTAGTCCTGGTTTAGTCCTGGTTTAGACCTGGTTTAGTCCTGGTTTAGTCCTGGTTTAGTCCTGATTTAGTCCTGGTTTAGTCCTGGTTTAGTCCTGGTTTAGTCCTGGTTTAGTTCTGATTTAGTCCTGGATTAGTACTGGTTTAGTCCTGGTTTAGTCCTGGTCTAGTCCTGATTTAGTCCTGGTTTAGTCCTAGTTTAGTCCTGGTTTAGTCCTGGTTTAGTCCTGGTTTAGTTCTGGTTTAGTCTCTGTATGGTCCTGGTTTAGTCCTGGTTTAGTCCTGGATTAGTACTGGTTTAGTCCTGGTTTAGTCCTGGTTTAGTTCTGGTTTAGTCTCTGTATGGTCCTGGTTTAGTCCTGGTTTAGTCCTGGATTAGTACTGGTTTAGTCCTGGTTTAGTCCTGGTTTAGTTCTGGTTTAGTCTCTGTATGGTCCTGGTTTAGTCCTGATTTAGTCCTGGATTAGTACTGGTTTAGTCCTGGTTTAGTCCTGATTTAGTCCTGGTTTAGTCCTAGTTTAGTCCTGGTTTAGTCCTGGTTTAGTCCTGGTTTAGTCCTGGTTTAGTCTCTGTATGGTCCTGGTTTAGTCCTGGTTTAGTCCTGGTTTAGACCTGGTTTAGTCCTGGTTTAGTCCTGATTTAGTCCTGGTTTAGTCCTGGTTTAGTCCTGGTTTAGTTCTAGTTTAGTCCTGATTTAGTCCTGGTTTAGACCTGGTTTAGTCCTGGTTTAGTCCTGGTTTAGTACTGGTTTAGTCCTGGTTTAGTCCTGGTTTAGTCCTGATTTAGTCCTGGTTTAGTCCTGGTTTAGTCCTGGTTTAGTCCTGGTTTAGTCCTGGTTTAGTCCTGGTTTAGTACTGGTTTAGACCTGGTTTAGTCCTGGTTTAGTCCTGGTTTAGTCCTGGTTTAGTACTGGTTTAGACCTGGTTTAGTCCTGGTTTAGTCCTGGTTTAGACCTGGTTTAGTCCTGGTTTAGTCCTGGTTTAGTCCTGGTTTAGTACTGGTTTAGTCCTGGTTTAGTCCTGATTTAGTCTCTGTATGGTTCTGGTTTAGTCCTGGTTTAGTCCTGGTTTAGTCCTGGTTTAGACCTGGTTTAGTCCTGGTTTAGTCCTGGTTTAGTCCTGATTTAGTCCTGGTTTAGTCCTGGTTTAGTCCTGGTTTAGACCTGGTTTGGACCTGGTTTAGACCTGGTTTAGTCCTAGTTTAGTCCTGATTTAGTCCTAGTTTAGTACTGGTTTAGTCCTGGTTTAGTCCTGGTTTAGTCCTGATTTAGTCCTGGTTTAGTCCTGGTTTAGTCCTGATTTAGTCCTGGTTTAGTACTGGTTTAGTCCTGGTTTAGTCCTGGTTTAGTCCTGATTTAGTCCTGGTTTAGTCCTGGTTTAGTCCTGGTTTAGTCCTGGTTTAGTCCTGGTTTAGTCTCTGTATGGTCCTGGTTTAGTCCTGGTTTAGTCCTGGTTTAGTCCTGATTTAGTCCTGGATTAGTACTGGTTTAGTCCTGGTTTAGTCCTGATTTAGTCCTGGTTTAGTCCTGGTTTAGTCTCTGTATGGTCCTGGTTTAGTCCTGGTTTAGTCCTGGTTTAGACCTGGTTTAGTCCTGGTTTAGTCCTGATTTAGTCCTGGTTTAGTCCTGGTTTAGTCCTGATTTAGTCCTGGTTTAGTTCTAGTTTAGTCCTGATTTAGTCCTGGTTTAGACCTGGTTTAGTCCTGGTTTAGTCCTGGTTTAGTACTGGTTTAGTCCTGGTTTAGTCCTGGTTTAGTCCTGATTTAATCCTGGTTTAGTCCTGGTTTAGTCCTGGTTTAGTACTGGTTTAGTCCTGGTTTAGTCCTGATTTAGTCCTGGTTTAGTCCTAGTTTAGTCCTGGTTTAGTCCTGGTTTAGTCCTGGTTTAGTCCTGGTTTAGTCTCTGTATGGTCCTGGTTTAGACCTGGTTTAGTCCTGGTTTAGTCCTGGTTTAGACCTGGTTTAGTCCTGGTTTAGTCCTGGTTTAGTCCTGGTTTAGTCCTGGTTTAGACCTGGTTTAGTCCTGGTTTAGTCCTGGTTTAGTCCTGGTTTAGTCCTGGTTTAGTCCTGGTTTAGACCTGGTTTAGTCCTGGTTTAGTCCTGGTTTAGTCCTGGTTTAGTACTGGTTTAGACCTGGTTTAGTCCTGGTTTAGTCCTGGTTTAGACCTGGTTTAGTCCTGGTTTAGTCCTGGTTTAGTACTGGTTTAGTCCTGGTTTAGTCCTGATTTAGTCTCTGTATGGTTCTGGTTTAGTCCTGGTTTAGTCCTGGTTTAGTCCTGGTTTAGACCTGGTTTAGTCCTGGTTTAGTCCTGGTTTAGTCCTGATTTAGTCCTGGTTTAGTCCTGGTTTAGTCCTGGTTTAGACCTGGTTTGGACCTGGTTTAGACCTGGTTTAGTCCTAGTTTAGTCCTGATTTAGTCCTAGTTTAGTTCTGGTTTAGTCCTGATTTAGTCCTGGTTTAGTCCTGGTTTAGTCCTGGTTTAGACCTGTTCTAGTCCTGGTTTAGTCCTGATTTAGTCCTGGTTTAGTACTGGTTTAGTCCTGGTTTAATCCTGGTTTAGTCCTGGTTTAGTCCTGGTTTAGTCCTGGTTTAGTCCTTATTTAGTCCTGGTTTAGTCCTGGTTTAGTCCTGATTTAGTCCTGGTTTAGTCCTGGTTTAGTCCTGGTTTAGACCTGTTCTAGTCCTGGTTCAGTCCTGGTTTAGTCCTGGTTTAGACCTGGTTTAGTCCTGGTTTAGTCCTGGTTTAGTCCTGGTTTAGTCCTAGTTTAGTCCTGGTTTAGTCCTGGTTTAGTCCTGGTTTAGTTCTGGTTTAGTCTCTGTATGGTCCTGGTTTAGGCCTGGTTTAGTCCTGGTTTAGTCCTGATTTAGTCCTGGTTTAGTACTGGTTTAGTCCTGGTTTAGTCCTAGTTTAGTCCTGGTTTAGTCCTGGTTTAGTCCTGGTTTAGTCCTGGTTTAGTCCTGATTTAGTCCTGGTTTAGTCCTGGTTTAGTCCTGATTTAGTCCTGGTTTAGTTCTAGTTTAGTCCTGATTTAGTCCTGGTTTAGTCCTAGTTTAGTCCTGATTTAGTCCTGGTTTAGTACTGGTTTAGTCCTGGTTTAGTCCTGGTTTAGTACTGGTTTAGTCCTGGTTTAGTCCTGATTTAGTCCTGGTTTAGTCCTGGTTTAGACCTGGTTTAGTCCTGGTTTAGTCCTGGTTTAGACCTGGTTTAGTCCTGGTTTAGTCCTGATTTAGTCCTGGTTTAGTCCTGGTTTAGTCCTGATTTAGTCCTGGTTTAGTTCTAGTTTAGTCCTGATTTAGTCCTGGTTTAGTCCTAGTTTAGTCCTGATTTAGTCCTGGTTTAGTACTGGTTTAGTCCTGGTTTAGTCCTGGTTTAGTCCTGGTTTAGACCTGGTTTAGTCCTGGTTTAGTCCTGATTTAGTCCTGGTTTAGTCCTGGTTTAGTCCTGATTTAGTCCTGGTTTAGTTCTAGTTTAGTCCTGATTTAGTCCTGGTTTAGTCCTAGTTTAGTCCTGATTTAGTCCTGGTTTAGTACTGGTTTAGTCCTGGTTTAGTCCTGGTTTAGTACTGGTTTAGTCCTGGTTTAGTCCTGATTTAGTCCTGGTTTAGTCCTGGTTTAGACCTGGTTTAGTCCTGGTTTAGTCCTGGTTTAGTCCTGATTTAGTCCTGGTTTAGTCCTGGTTTAGTCCTGGTTTAGTCCTGGTTTAATAATAATAATAATAATAACTTTTATTTATATAGTGCTTTTCAGTGACCCAAAGACGCTGAACATAATAAAAAAGGGGGGGTATTTACAGACAGGGGGGACAACACGTACAGAACACATTAATATACAGATAAAATGAACAAGACAGAAGAAGTAGAGAGAAAAAGATGGGGATGTAACAGTTTAGACCTGTTCTAGTCCTGGTTCAGTCCCGGTTTAGTCCTGGTTTAGTCCTGGTTTAGTCCTGGTTTAGTACTGGTTTAGTCCTGGTTTAGTCCTGGTTTAGTCCTGGTTTAGTCCTGATTTAATCCTGGTTTAGTCCTGGTTTAGTCCTGGTTTAGTACTGGTTTAGTCCTGGTTTAGTCCTGATTTAGTCCTGGTTTAGTCCTAGTTTAGTCCTGGTTTAGTCCTGGTTTAGTCCTGGTTTAGTCTCTGTATGGTCCTGGTTTAGACCTGGTTTAGTCCTGGTTTAGTCCTGGTTTAGACCTGGTTTAGTCCTGGTTTAGTCCTGGTTTAGTCCTGGTTTAGTCCTGGTTTAGACCTGGTTTAGTCCTGGTTTAGTCCTGGTTTAGTCCTGGTTTAGTCCTGGTTTAGACCTGGTTTAGTCCTGGTTTAGTCCTGGTTTAGTCCTGGTTTAGTACTGGTTTAGACCTGGTTTAGTCCTGGTTTAGTCCTGGTTTAGACCTGGTTTAGTCCTGGTTTAGTCCTGGTTTAGTCCTGGTTTAGTACTGGTTTAGTCCTGGTTTAGTCCTGATTTAGTCTCTGTATGGTTCTGGTTTAGTCCTGGTTTAGTCCTGGTTTAGTCCTGGTTTAGACCTGGTTTAGTCCTGGTTTAGTCCTGGTTTAGTCCTGGTTTAGTCCTGGTTTAGTCTCTGTATGGTCCTGGTTTAGTCCTGGTTTAGTCCTGTTTAGTCCTGGTTTAGTCCTGTTTTAGTCCTGGTTTAGTCCTGGTTTAGACCTGGTTTAGTCCTGGTTTAGTCCTGATTTAGTCCTGATTTAGTCCTGGTTTAGTCCTGGTTTAGTCCTGGTTTAGACCTGGTTTAATCCTGGTTTAGTCCTGGTTTAGTCCTGGTTTAGACCTGGTTTAGTCCTGGTTTAGTCCTGATTTAGTCCTGATTTAGTCCTGGTTTAGTCCTGGTTTAGACCTGGTTTAGACCTGGTTTAGTCCTGGTTTAGTCCTGGTTTAGTCCTGGTTTAGACCTGGTTTAGTCCCGGTTTAGTCCCGGTTTAGACCTGGTTTAGTCCTGGTTTAGTCCTGGTTTAGTCCTTGTTTAGTCCTGGTTTAGACCTGGTTTAGTCCTGGTTTAGTCCTGGTTTAGTCCTGATTTAGTCCTGGTTTAGTACTGGTTTAGTCCTGGTTTAGTCCTGATTTAGTCCTGATTTAGTCCTGGTTTAGTCCTGGTTTAGACCTGGTTTAGACCTGGTTTAGTCCTGGTTTAGTCCTGGTTTAGTCCTGGTTTAGACCTGGTTTAGTCCCGGTTTAGTCCCGGTTTAGACCTGGTTTAGTCCTGGTTTAGTCCTGGTTTAGTCCTTGTTTAGTCCTGGTTTAGACCTGGTTTAGTCCTGGTTTAGTCCTGGTTTAGTCCTGATTTAGTCCTGGTTTAGTACTGGTTTAGTCCTGGTTTAGTCCTGATTTAGTCCTGGTTTAGACCTGGTTTAGTCCTGGTTTAGTCCTAGTTTAGTCCTGGTTTAGTCCTGTTTAGTCCTGGTTTAGTCCTGGTTTAGTCCTGGTTTAGTCCTGTTTAGTCCTGGTTTAGTCCTGGTTTAGTCCTGATTTAGTCCTGGTTTAGTCCTGGTTTAGTCCTGATTTAGTCCTGGTTTAGTCTCTGTATGGTTCTGGTTTAGTCCTGGTTTGGACCTGGTTTAGTCCTGGTTTAGTCCTGATTTAGTCCTAGTTTAGTCCTGGTTTAGTCCTGGTTTAGTCCTGATTTAGTCCTGGTTTAGTCTCTGTATGGTTCTGGTTTAGTCCTGGTTTAGACCTGGTTTAGTCCTATTTTAGTCCTGATTTAGTCCTGGTTTAGTCCTGGTTTAGTCCTGGTTTAGTCCTGATTTAGTCCTAGTTTAGTCCTGGTTTAGTCCTGGTTTAGTACTGGTTTAGTCCTGGTTTAGTCCTGGTTAAGTCCTGATTTAGTCCTGGTTTAGTCCTGATTTAGTCCTGGTTTAGTACTGGTTTAGTCCTGGTTTAGTCCTGGTTTAGACCTGTTCTAGTCCTGGTTCAGTCCTGGTTTAGTCCTGGTTTAGACCTGGTTTAGTCCTGGTTTAGTCCTGGTTTAGTCCTGGTTTAGTCCTAGTTTAGTCCTGGTTTAGTCCTGGTTTAGTCCTGGTTTAGTTCTGGTTTAGTCTCTGTATGGTCCTGGTTTAGTCCTGGTTTAGTCCTGGTTTAGTCCTGGTTTAGTCCAAATTTAGTCCTGGATTAGTACTGGTTTAGTCCTGGTTTAGTCCTGATTTAGTCCTGGTTTAGTCCTGGTTTAGTCTCTGTATGGTCCTGGTTTAGTCCTGGTTTAGTCCTGGTTTAGACCTGGTTTAGTCCTGGTTTAGTCCTGATTTAGTCCTGGTTTAGTCCTGGTTTAGTCCTGATTTAGTCCTGGTTTAGTTCTAGTTTAGTCCTGATTTAGTCCTGGTTTAGACCTGGTTTAGTCCTGGTTTAGTCCTGGTTTAGTACTGGTTTAGTCCTGGTTTAGTCCTGGTTTAGTCCTGATTTAATCCTGGTTTAGTCCTGGTTTAGTCCTGGTTTAGTACTGGTTTAGTCCTGGTTTAGTCCTGATTTAGTCCTGGTTTAGTCCTAGTTTAGTCCTGGTTTAGTCCTGGTTTAGTCCTGGTTTAGTCTCTGTATGGTCCTGGTTTAGACCTGGTTTAGTCCTGGTTTAGTCCTGGTTTAGACCTGGTTTAGTCCTGGTTTAGTCCTGGTTTAGTCCTGGTTTAGTCCTGGTTTAGACCTGGTTTAGTCCTGGTTTAGTCCTGGTTTAGTCCTGGTTTAGACCTGGTTTAGTCCTGGTTTAGTCCTGGTTTAGTCCTGGTTTAGTACTGGTTTAGACCTGGTTTAGTCCTGGTTTAGTCCTGGTTTAGACCTGGTTTAGTCCTGGTTTAGTCCTGGTTTAGTCCTGGTTTAGTACTGGTTTAGTCCTGGTTTAGTCCTGATTTAGTCTCTGTATGGTTCTGGTTTAGTCCTGGTTTAGTCCTGGTTTAGTCCTGGTTTAGACCTGGTTTAGTCCTGGTTTAGTCCTGGTTTAGTCCTGATTTAGTCCTGGTTTAGTCCTGGTTTAGTCCTGGTTTAGTCCTGGTTTAGTTCTGATTTAGTCCTGGATTAGTACTGGTTTAGTCCTGGTTTAGTCCTGGTCTAGTCCTGATTTAGTCCTGGTTTAGTCCTAGTTTAGTCCTGGTTTAGTCCTGGTTTAGTCCTGGTTTAGTTCTGGTTTAGTCTCTGTATGGTCCTGGTTTAGTCCTGGTTTAGTCCTGGATTAGTACTGGTTTAGTCCTGGTTTAGTCCTGGTTTAGTTCTGGTTTAGTCTCTGTATGGTCCTGGTTTAGTCCTGGTTTAGTCCTGGATTAGTACTGGTTTAGTCCTGGTTTAGTCCTGGTTTAGTTCTGGTTTAGTCTCTGTATGGTCCTGGTTTAGTCCTGATTTAGTCCTGGATTAGTACTGGTTTAGTCCTGGTTTAGTCCTGATTTAGTCCTGGTTTAGTCCTAGTTTAGTCCTGGTTTAGTCCTGGTTTAGTCCTGGTTTAGTCCTGGTTTAGTCTCTGTATGGTCCTGGTTTAGTCCTGGTTTAGTCCTGGTTTAGACCTGGTTTAGTCCTGGTTTAGTCCTGATTTAGTCCTGGTTTAGTCCTGGTTTAGTCCTGATTTAGTCCTGGTTTAGTTCTAGTTTAGTCCTGATTTAGTCCTGGTTTAGTCCTGGTTTAGTACTGGTTTAGTCCTGGTTTAGTCCTGGTTTAGTCCTGATTTAATCCTGGTTTAGTCCTGGTTTAGTCCTGGTTTAGTCCTGATTTAGTCCTGGTTTAGTCCTGGTTTAGTCCTGATTTAGTCCTAGTTTAGTTCTGGTTTAGTCCTGATTTAGTCCTGGTTTAGTCCTGGTTTAGTCCTGGTTTAGTCCTGGTTTAGTACTGGTTTAGTCCTGGTTTAGTCCTGGTTTAGTCCTGATTTAATCCTGGTTTAGTCCTGGTTTAGTCCTGGTTTAGTACTGGTTTAGTCCTGGTTTAGTCCTGATTTAGTCCTGGTTTAGTCCTAGTTTAGTCCTGGTTTAGTCCTGGTTTAGTCCTGGTTTAGTCTCTGTATGGTCCTGGTTTAGACCTGGTTTAGTCCTGGTTTAGTCCTGGTTTAGACCTGGTTTAGTCCTGGTTTAGTCCTGGTTTAGTCCTGGTTTAGTCCTGGTTTAGACCTGGTTTAGTCCTGGTTTAGTCCTGGTTTAGTCCTGGTTTAGTCCTGGTTTAGACCTGGTTTAGACCTGTTCTAGTCCTGGTTTAGTCCTGATTTAGTCCTGGTTTAGTACTGGTTTAGTCCTGGTTTAATCCTGGTTTAGTCCTGGTTTAGTCCTGGTTTAGTCCTGATTTAGTCCTGGTTTAGTCCTGGTTTAGTCCTGATTTAGTCCTGGTTTAGTCCTGGTTTAGTCCTGGTTTAGACCTGTTCTAGTCCTGGTTCAGTCCTGGTTTAGTCCTGGTTTAGACCTGGTTTAGTCCTGGTTTAGTCCTGGTTTAGTCCTGGTTTAGTCCTAGTTTAGTCCTGGTTTAGTCCTGGTTTAGTCCTGGTTTAGTTCTGGTTTAGTCTCTGTATGGTCCTGGTTTAGGCCTGGTTTAGTCCTGGTTTAGTCCTGATTTAGTCCTGGTTTAGTACTGGTTTAGTCCTGGTTTAGTCCTGGTTTAGTCCTGATTTAGTCCTGGTTTAGTCCTGGTTTAGTCCTGGTTTAGTTCTGATTTAGTCCTGGATTAGTACTGGTTTAGTCCTGGTTTAGTCCTGGTCTAGTCCTGATTTAGTCCTGGTTTAGTCCTAGTTTAGTCCTGGTTTAGTCCTGGTTTAGTCCTGGTTTAGTTCTGGTTTAGTCTCTGTATGGTCCTGGTTTAGTCCTGGTTTAGTCCTGGATTAGTACTGGTTTAGTCCTGGTTTAGTCCTGGTTTAGTTCTGGTTTAGTCTCTGTATGGTCCTGGTTTAGTCCTGATTTAGTCCTGGATTAGTACTGGTTTAGTCCTGGTTTAGTCCTGATTTAGTCCTGGTTTAGTCCTAGTTTAGTCCTGGTTTAGTCCTGGTTTAGTCCTGGTTTAGTCCTGGTTTAGTCTCTGTATGGTCCTGGTTTAGTCCTGGTTTAGTCCTGGTTTAGACCTGGTTTAGTCCTGGTTTAGTCCTGATTTAGTCCTGGTTTAGTCCTGGTTTAGTCCTGATTTAGTCCTGGTTTAGTTCTAGTTTAGTCCTGATTTAGTCCTGGTTTAGACCTGGTTTAGTCCTGGTTTAGTCCTGGTTTAGTACTGGTTTAGTCCTGGTTTAGTCCTGGTTTAGTCCTGATTTAATCCTGGTTTAGTCCTGGTTTAGTCCTGGTTTAGTCCTGATTTAGTCCTGGTTTAGTCCTGGTTTAGTCCTGGTTTAGTCCTGGTTTAGTCCTGGTTTAGTCCTGGTTTAGTACTGGTTTAGACCTGGTTTAGTCCTGGTTTAGTCCTGGTTTAGTCCTGGTTTAGTACTGGTTTAGACCTGGTTTAGTCCTGGTTTAGTCCTGGTTTAGACCTGGTTTAGTCCTGGTTTAGTCCTGGTTTAGTCCTGGTTTAGTACTGGTTTAGTCCTGGTTTAGTCCTGATTTAGTCTCTGTATGGTTCTGGTTTAGTCCTGGTTTAGTCCTGGTTTAGTCCTGGTTTAGACCTGGTTTAGTCCTGGTTTAGTCCTGGTTTAGTCCTGATTTAGTCCTGGTTTAGTCCTGGTTTAGTCCTGGTTTAGACCTGGTTTGGACCTGGTTTAGACCTGGTTTAGTCCTAGTTTAGTCCTGATTTAGTCCTAGTTTAGTACTGGTTTAGTCCTGGTTTAGTCCTGGTTTAGTCCTGATTTAGTCCTGGTTTAGTACTGGTTTAGTCCTGGTTTAGTCCTGGTTTAGTCCTGATTTAGTCCTGGTTTAGTCCTGGTTTAGTCCTGGTTTAGTCCTGGTTTAGTCCTGGTTTAGTCTCTGTATGGTCCTGGTTTAGTCCTGGTTTAGTCCTGGTTTAGTCCTGGTTTAGTTCTGGTTTAGTCTCTGTATGTTCCTGGTTTAGTCCTGGTTTAGTCCTGGTTTAGTCCTGATTTAGTCCTGGATTAGTACTGGTTTAGTCCTGGTTTAGTCCTGATTTAGTCCTGGTTTAGTCCTGGTTTAGTCTCTGTATGGTCCTGGTTTAGTCCTGGTTTAGTCCTGGTTTAGACCTGGTTTAGTCCTGGTTTAGTCCTGATTTAGTCCTGGTTTAGTCCTGGTTTAGTCCTGATTTAGTCCTGGTTTAGTTCTAGTTTAGTCCTGATTTAGTCCTGGTTTAGACCTGGTTTAGTCCTGGTTTAGTCCTGGTTTAGTACTGGTTTAGTCCTGGTTTAGTCCTGGTTTAGTCCTGATTTAATCCTGGTTTAGTCCTGGTTTAGTCCTGGTTTAGTACTGGTTTAGTCCTGGTTTAGTCCTGATTTAGTCCTGGTTTAGTCCTAGTTTAGTCCTGGTTTAGTCCTGGTTTAGTCCTGGTTTAGTCCTGGTTTAGTCTCTGTATGGTCCTGGTTTAGACCTGGTTTAGTCCTGGTTTAGTCCTGGTTTAGACCTGGTTTAGTCCTGGTTTAGTCCTGGTTTAGTCCTGGTTTAGTCCTGGTTTAGACCTGGTTTAGTCCTGGTTTAGTCCTGGTTTAGTCCTGGTTTAGTCCTGGTTTAGTCCTGGTTTAGACCTGGTTTAGTCCTGGTTTAGTCCTGGTTTAGTCCTGGTTTAGTACTGGTTTAGACCTGGTTTAGTCCTGGTTTAGTCCTGGTTTAGACCTGGTTTAGTCCTGGTTTAGTCCTGGTTTAGTACTGGTTTAGTCCTGGTTTAGTCCTGATTTAGTCTCTGTATGGTTCTGGTTTAGTCCTGGTTTAGTCCTGGTTTAGTCCTGGTTTAGACCTGGTTTAGTCCTGGTTTAGTCCTGGTTTAGTCCTGATTTAGTCCTGGTTTAGTCCTGGTTTAGTCCTGGTTTAGACCTGGTTTGGACCTGGTTTAGACCTGGTTTAGTCCTAGTTTAGTCCTGATTTAGTCCTAGTTTAGTTCTGGTTTAGTCCTGATTTAGTCCTGGTTTAGTCCTGGTTTAGTCCTGGTTTAGACCTGTTCTAGTCCTGGTTTAGTCCTGATTTAGTCCTGGTTTAGTACTGGTTTAGTCCTGGTTTAATCCTGGTTTAGTCCTGGTTTAGTCCTGGTTTAGTCCTGGTTTAGTCCTTATTTAGTCCTGGTTTAGTCCTGGTTTAGTCCTGATTTAGTCCTGGTTTAGTCCTGGTTTAGTCCTGGTTTAGACCTGTTCTAGTCCTGGTTCAGTCCTGGTTTAGTCCTGGTTTAGACCTGGTTTAGTCCTGGTTTAGTCCTGGTTTAGTCCTGGTTTAGTCCTAGTTTAGTCCTGGTTTAGTCCTGGTTTAGTCCTGGTTTAGTTCTGGTTTAGTCTCTGTATGGTCCTGGTTTAGTCCTGGTTTAGTCCTGGTTTAGTCCTGGTTTAGTCCTGGTTTAGTCTCTGTATGGTCCTGGTTTAGTCCTGGTTTAGTCCTGGTTTAGACCTGGTTTAGTCCTGGTTTAGTCCTGATTTAGTCCTGGTTTAGTCCTGGTTTAGTCCTGATTTAGTCCTGGTTTAGTTCTAGTTTAGTCCTGATTTAGTCCTGGTTTAGACCTGGTTTAGTCCTGGTTTAGTCCTGGTTTAGTACTGGTTTAGTCCTGGTTTAGTCCTGGTTTAGTCCTGATTTAATCCTGGTTTAGTCCTGGTTTAGTCCTGGTTTAGTCCTGATTTAGTCCTGGTTTAGTCCTAGTTTAGTCCTGGTTTAGTCCTGGTTTAGTCCTGGTTTAGTCCTGGTTTAGTCCTGGTTTAGTACTGGTTTAGACCTGGTTTAGTCCTGGTTTAGTCCTGGTTTAGTCCTGGTTTAGTACTGGTTTAGTCCTGGTTTAGTCCTGATTTAGTCTCTGTATGGTTCTGGTTTAGTCCTGGTTTAGTCCTGGTTTAGTCCTGGTTTAGACCTGGTTTAGTCCTGGTTTAGTCCTGGTTTAGTCCTGATTTAGTCCTGGTTTAGTCCTGGTTTAGTCCTGGTTTAGACCTGGTTTGGACCTGGTTTAGACCTGGTTTAGTCCTAGTTTAGTCCTGATTTAGTCCTAGTTTAGTACTGGTTTAGTCCTGGTTTAGTCCTGGTTTAGTCCTGATTTAGTCCTGGTTTAGTACTGGTTTAGTCCTGGTTTAGTCCTGGTTTAGTCCTGATTTAGTCCTGGTTTAGTACTGGTTTAGTCCTGGTTTAGTCCTGGTTTAGTCCTGGTTTAGTCCTGGTTTAGTCCTGGTTTAGTCTCTGTATGGTCCTGGTTTAGTCCTGGTTTAGTCCTGGTTTAGTCCTGGTTTAGACCTGGTTTAGTCCTGGTTTAGACCTGGTTTAGACCTGGTTTAGTCCTGGTTTAGTCCTGGTTTAGTCCTGCTTTAGTCCTGGTTTGGACCTGGTTTAGTCCTGGTTTAGTCCTGGTTTAGTCCTGGTTTAGACCTGGTTTAGTCCTGATTTAGTCCTGGTTTAGTCCTGGTTTAGTCCTGATTTAGTCCTGGTTTAGTTCTAGTTTAGTCCTGATTTAGTCCTGGTTTAGTCCTAGTTTAGTCCTGATTTAGTCCTGGTTTAGTACTGGTTTAGTCCTGGTTTAGTCCTGGTTTAGTACTGGTTTAGTCCTGATTTAGTCCTGGTTTAGTCCTGGTTTAGACCTGGTTTAGTCCTGGTTTAGTCCTGGTTTAGACCTGGTTTAGTCCTGGTTTAGTCCTGATTTAGTCCTGGTTTAGTCCTGGTTTAGTCCTGGTTTAGACCTGGTTTAGTCCTGGTTTAGTCCTGATTTAGTCCTGGTTTAGTCCTGGTTTAGTCCTGATTTAGTCCTGGTTTAGTCCTAGTTTAGTCCTGATTTAGTCCTGGTTTAGTACTGGTTTAGTCCTGGTTTAGTCCTGGTTTAGTACTGGTTTAGTCCTGGTTTAGTCCTGATTTAGTCCTGGTTTAGTCCTGGTTTAGACTTGGTTTAGTCCTGGTTTAGTCCTGGTTTAGACCTGGTTTAGTCCTGGTTTAGTCCTGATTTAGTCCTGGTTTAGTCCTGGTTTAGTCCTGATTTAGTCCTGGTTTAGTTCTAGTTTAGTCCTGATTTAGTCCTGGTTTAGTCCTAGTTTAGTCCTGATTTAGTCCTGGTTTAGTATTGGTTTAGTCCTGGTTTAGTCCTGGTTTAGTACTGGTTTAGTCCTGGTTTAGTCCTGATTTAGTCCTGGTTTAGTCCTGGTTTAGACCTGGTTTAGTCCTGGTTTAGTCCTGGTTTAGTCCTGATTTAGTCCTGGTTTAGTCCTGGTTTAGTCCTGGTTTAGTCCTGGTTTAATAATAATAATAATAATAACTTTTATTTATATAGTGCTTTTCAGTGACCCAAAGACGCTGAACATAATAAAAAAGGGGGGGTATTTACAGACAGGGGGGACAACACGTACAGAACACATTAATATACAGATAAAATGAACAAGACAGAAGAAGTAGAGAGAAAAAGATGGGGATGTAACAGTTTAGACCTGTTCTAGTCCTGGTTCAGTCCCGGTTTAGTCCTGGTTTAGTCCTGGTTTAGTCCTGGTTTAGTCCTAGTTTAGTCCTGATTTAGTCCTGGTTTAGTCCTGGTTTAGTCCTGGTTTAGTCCTAGTTTAGTCCTGATTTAGTTCTGGTTTAGACCTGGTTTAGTCCTGGTTTAGTCCTGGTTTAGTACTGGTTTAGTCCTGGTTTAGTCCTGGTTTAGTCTCTGTATGGTCCTGGTTTAGTCCTGGTTTAGTCCTGGTTTAGTCCTGGTTTAGTCCTTGTTTAGTCCTGGTTTAGACCTGGTTTAGTCCTGGTTTAGTCCTGGTTTAGTCCTGATTTAGTCCTGGTTTAGTACTGGTTTAGTCCTGGTTTAGTCCTGATTTAGTCCTGGTTTAGACCTGGTTTAGTCCTGGTTTAGTCCTAGTTTAGTCCTGGTTTAGTCCTGTTTAGTCCTGGTTTAGTCCTGGTTTAGTCCTGGTTTAGTCCTGTTTAGTCCTGGTTTAGTCCTGGTTTAGTCCTGATTTAGTCCTGGTTTAGTCCTGGTTTAGTCCTGATTTAGTCCTGGTTTAGTCTCTGTATGGTTCTGGTTTAGTCCTGGTTTGGACCTGGTTTAGTCCTGGTTTAGTCCTGATTTAGTCCTAGTTTAGTCCTGGTTTAGTCCTGGTTTAGTCCTGATTTAGTCCTGGTTTAGTCTCTGTATGGTTCTGGTTTAGTCCTGGTTTAGACCTGGTTTAGTCCTAGTTTAGTCCTGATTTAGTCCTGATTTAGTCCTAGTTTAGTCCTGGTTTAGTCCTGGTTTAGTACTGGTTTAGTCCTGGTTTAGTCCTGGTTAAGTCCTGATTTAGTCCTGGTTTAGTCCTGATTTAGTCCTGGTTTAGTACTGGTTTAGTCCTGGTTTAGTCCTGGTTTAGACCTGTTCTAGTCCTGGTTCAGTCCTGGTTTAGTCCTGGTTTAGACCTGGTTTAGTCCTGGTTTAGTCCTGGTTTAGTCCTGGTTTAGTCCTAGTTTAGTCCTGGTTCAGTCCTGGTTTAGTCCTGGTTTAGACCTGGTTTAGTCCTGGTTTAGTCCTGGTTTAGACCTGGTTTAGTCCTGGTTTAGTCCTGGTTTAGTCCTAGTTTAGTCCTGGTTTAGTCCTGGTTTAGTCCTGGTTTAGTCCTGGTTTAGTTCTGATTTAGTCCTGGATTAGTACTGGTTTAGTCCTGGTTTAGTCCTGGTCTAGTCCTGATTTAGTCCTGGTTTAGTCCTAGTTTAGTCCTGGTTTAGTCCTGGTTTAGTCCTGGTTTAGTTCTGGTTTAGTCTCTGTATGGTCCTGGTTTAGTCCTGGTTTAGTCCTGGTTTAGTCCTGATTTAGTCCTGGATTAGTACTGGTTTAGTCCTGGTTTAGTCCTGATTTAGTCCTGGTTTAGTCCTGGTTTAGTCTCTGTATGGTCCTGGTTTAGTCCTGGTTTAGTCCTGGTTTAGACCTGGTTTAGTCCTGGTTTAGTCCTGATTTAGTCCTGGTTTAGTCCTGGTTTAGTCCTGATTTAGTCCTGGTTTAGTTCTAGTTTAGTCCTGATTTAGTCCTGGTTTAGACCTGGTTTAGTCCTGGTTTAGTCCTGGTTTAGTACTGGTTTAGTCCTGGTTTAGTCCTGGTTTAGTCCTGATTTAATCCTGGTTTAGTCCTGGTTTAGTCCTGGTTTAGTACTGGTTTAGTCCTGGTTTAGTCCTGATTTAGTCCTGGTTTAGTCCTAGTTTAGTCCTGGTTTAGTCCTGGTTTAGTCCTGGTTTAGTCCTGGTTTAGTCTCTGTATGGTCCTGGTTTAGACCTGGTTTAGTCCTGGTTTAGTCCTGGTTTAGACCTGGTTTAGTCCTGGTTTAGTCCTGGTTTAGTCCTGGTTTAGACCTGGTTTAGTCCTGGTTTAGTCCTGGTTTAGTCCTGGTTTAGACCTGGTTTAGTCCTGGTTTAGTCCTGGTTTAGTACTGGTTTAGACCTGGTTTAGTCCTGGTTTAGTCCTGGTTTAGACCTGGTTTAGTCCTGGTTTAGTCCTGGTTTAGTCCTGGTTTAGTACTGGTTTAGTCCTGGTTTAGTCCTGATTTAGTCTCTGTATGGTTCTGGTTTAGTCCTGGTTTAGTCCTGGTTTAGTCCTGGTTTAGACCTGGTTTAGTCCTGGTTTAGTCCTGGTTTAGTCCTGATTTAGTCCTGGTTTAGTCCTGGTTTAGTCCTGGTTTAGACCTGGTTTGGACCTGGTTTAGACCTGGTTTAGTCCTAGTTTAGTCCTGATTTAGTCCTTGTTTAGTTCTGGTTTAGTCCTGATTTAGTCCTGGTTTAGTCCTGGTTTAGTCCTGGTTTAGACCTGTTCTAGTCCTGGTTTAGTCCTGATTTAGTCCTGGTTTAGTACTGGTTTAGTCCTGGTTTAATCCTGGTTTAGTCCTGGTTTAGTCCTGGTTTAGTCCTTATTTAGTCCTGGTTTAGTCCTGGTTTAGTCCTGATTTAGTCCTGGTTTAGTCCTGGTTTAGTCCTGGTTTAGACCTGTTCTAGTCCTGGTTCAGTCCTGGTTTAGTCCTGGTTTAGACCTGGTTTAGTCCTGGTTTAGTCCTGGTTTAGTCCTGGTTTAGTCCTAGTTTAGTCCTGGTTTAGTCCTGGTTTAGTCCTGGTTTAGTTCTGGTTTAGTCTCTGTATGGTCCTGGTTTAGGCCTGGTTTAGTCCTGGTTTAGTCCTGATTTAGTCCTGGTTTAGTACTGGTTTAGTCCTGGTTTAGTCCTGGTTTAGTCCTGATTTAGTCCTGGTTTAGTCCTGGTTTAGTCCTGGTTTAGTTCTGATTTAGTCCTGGATTAGTCCTGGTTTAGTCCTGGTTTAGTCCTGGTCTAGTCCTGATTTAGTCCTGGTTTAGTCCTAGTTTAGTCCTGGTTTAGTCCTGGTTTAGTCCTGGTTTAATTCTGGTTTAGTCTCTGTATGGTCCTGGTTTAGTCCTGGTTTAGTCCTGGTTTAGTCCTGATTTAGTCCTGGATTAGTACTGGTTTAGTCCTGGTTTAGTCCTGATTTAGTCCTGGTTTAGTCCTGGTTTAGTCCTGGTTTAGTCTCTGTATGGTCCTGGTTTAGTCCTGGTTTAGTCCTGGTTTAGACCTGGTTTAGTCCTGGTTTAGTCCTGATTTAGTCCTGGTTTAGTCCTGGTTTAGTCCTGATTTAGTCCTGGTTTAGTTCTAGTTTAGTCCTGATTTAGTCCTGGTTTAGACCTTGTTTAGTCCTGGTTTAGTCCTGGTTTAGTACTGGTTTAGTCCTGGTTTAGTCCTGGTTTAGTCCTGATTTAATCCTGGTTTAGTCCTGGTTTAGTCCTGGTTTAGTCCTGATTTAGTCCTGGTTTAGTCCTGGTTTAGTCCTGGTTTAGTCCTGGTTTAGTCCTGGTTTAGTCCTGGTTTAGTACTGGTTTAGACCTGGTTTAGTCCTGGTTTAGTCCTGGTTTAGTCCTGGTTTAGTACTGGTTTAGTCCTGGTTTAGTCCTGGTTTAGTCCTGATTTAGTCCTGGTTTAGTCCTGGTTTAGTCCTGGTTTAGACCTGGTTTGGACCTGGTTTAGACCTGGTTTAGTCCTAGTTTAGTCCTGGTTTAGTCCTGATTTAGTCCTGGTTTAGTCCTGGTTTAGTCCTGGTTTAGACCTGGTTTGGACCTGGTTTAGACCTGGTTTAGTCCTGGTTTAGACCTGGTTTAGTTCTGGTTTAGTCCTGGTTTAGACCTGGTTTAGTCCTGGTTTAGTCCTGGTTTAGTCCTGATTTAGTCCTGGTTTAGTCCTGGTTTAGTCCTGGTTTAGACCTGGTTTGGACCTGGTTTAGACCTGGTTTAGTCCTAGTTTAGTCCTGATTTAGTCCTAGTTTAGTACTGGTTTAGTCCTGGTTTAGTCCTGGTTTAGTCCTGATTTAGTCCTGGTTTAGTACTGGTTTAGTCCTGGTTTAGTCCTGGTTTAGTCCTGATTTAGTCCTGGTTTAGTCCTGGTTTAGTCCTGGTTTAGTCCTGGTTTAGTCCTGGTTTAGTCCTGGTTTAGTCTCTGTATGGTCCTGGTTTAGTCCTGGTTTAGTCCTGGTTTAGTCCTGGTTTAGACCTGGTTTAGTCCTGGTTTAGTCCTGATTTAGTCCTGGTTTAGTCCTGGTTTAGTCCTGATTTAGTCCTGGTTTAGTTCTAGTTTAGTCCTGATTTAGTCCTGGTTTAGTCCTAGTTTAGTCCTGATTTAGTCCTGGTTTAGTACTGGTTTAGTCCTGGTTTAGTCCTGGTTTAGTACTGGTTTAGTCCTGGTTTAGTCCTGATTTAGTCCTGGTTTAGTCCTGGTTTAGACCTGGTTTAGTCCTGGTTTAGTCCTGGTTTAGACCTGGTTTAGTCCTGGTTTAGTCCTGATTTAGTCCTGGTTTAGTCCTGGTTTAGTCCTGATTTAGTCCTGGTTTAGTTCTAGTTTAGTCCTGATTTAGTCCTGGTTTAGTCCTAGTTTAGTCCTGATTTAGTCCTGGTTTAGTACTGGTTTAGTCCTGGTTTAGTCCTGGTTTAGTACTGGTTTAGTCCTGGTTTAGTCCTGATTTAGTCCTGGTTTAGTCCTGGTTTAGACTTGGTTTAGTCCTGGTTTAGTCCTGGTTTAGACCTGGTTTAGTCCTGGTTTAGTCCTGATTTAGTCCTGGTTTAGTCCTGGTTTAGTCCTGATTTAGTCCTGGTTTAGTTCTAGTTTAGTCCTGATTTAGTCCTGGTTTAGTCCTAGTTTAGTCCTGATTTAGTCCTGGTTTAGTATTGGTTTAGTCCTGGTTTAGTCCTGGTTTAGTACTGGTTTAGTCCTGGTTTAGTCCTGATTTAGTCCTGGTTTAGTCCTGGTTTAGACCTGGTTTAGTCCTGGTTTAGTCCTGATTTAGTCCTGGTTTAGTCCTGGTTTAGTCCTGATTTAGTCCTGGTTTAGTTCTAGTTTAGTCCTGATTTAGTCCTGGTTTAGTCCTAGTTTAGTCCTGATTTAGTCCTGGTTTAGTACTGGTTTAGTCCTGGTTTAGTCCTGGTTTAGTACTGGTTTAGTCCTGGTTTAGTCCTGATTTAGTCCTGGTTTAGTCCTGGTTTAGACCTGGTTTAGTCCTGGTTTAGTCCTGGTTTAGACCTGGTTTAGTCCTGGTTTAGTCCTGATTTAGTCCTGGTTTAGTCCTGGTTTAGTCCTGATTTAGTCCTGGTTTAGTTCTAGTTTAGTCCTGATTTAGTCCTGGTTTAGTCCTAGTTTAGTCCTGATTTAGTCCTGGTTTAGTACTGGTTTAGTCCTGGTTTAGTCCTGGTTTAGTACTGGTTTAGTCCTGGTTTAGTCCTGATTTAGTCCTGGTTTAGTCCTGGTTTAGACTTGGTTTAGTCCTGGTTTAGTCCTGGTTTAGACCTGGTTTAGTCCTGGTTTAGTCCTGATTTAGTCCTGGTTTAGTCCTGGTTTAGTCCTGATTTAGTCCTGGTTTAGTTCTAGTTTAGTCCTGATTTAGTCCTGGTTTAGTCCTAGTTTAGTCCTGATTTAGTCCTGGTTTAGTATTGGTTTAGTCCTGGTTTAGTCCTGGTTTAGTACTGGTTTAGTCCTGGTTTAGTCCTGATTTAGTCCTGGTTTAGTCCTGGTTTAGTCCTGGTTTAGTCCTGGTTTAATAATAATAATAATAATAACTTTTATTTATATAGTGCTTTTCAGTGACCCAAAGACGCTGAACATAATAAAAAAGGGGGGGTATTTACAGACAGGGGGGACAACACGTACAGAACACATTAATATACAGATAAAATGAACAAGACAGAAGAAGTAGAGAGAAAAAGATGGGGATGTAACAGTTTAGACCTGTTCTAGTCCTGGTTCAGTCCCGGTTTAGTCCTGGTTTAGTCCTGGTTTAGTCCTGGTTTAGTCCTAGTTTAGTCCTGATTTAGTCCTGGTTTAGTCCTGGTTTAGTCCTGGTTTAGTCCTAGTTTAGTCCTGATTTAGTTCTGGTTTAGACCTGGTTTAGTCCTGGTTTAGTCCTGGTTTAGTACTGGTTTAGTCCTGGTTTAGTCCTGGTTTAGTCTCTGTATGGTCCTGGTTTAGTCCTGGTTTAGTCCTGGTTTAGTCCTGGTTTAGTCCTGATTTAGTCCTGGTTTAGTCCTAGTTTAGTCCTGGTTTAGTCCTGGTTTAGTCCTGATTTAGTCCCGGTTTAGTCCAGGTTTAGTCCTGTTTAGACCTGGTTTAGTCCTGGTTTAGTCCTGGTTTAGTCCTGGTTTAGTCCTGGTTTAGTCCTGTTTAGTCCTGGTTTAGTCCTGTTTTAGTCCTGGTTTAGTCCTGGTTTAGACCTGGTTTAGTCCTGGTTTAGTCCTGATTTAGTCCTGATTTAGTCCTGGTTTAGTCCTGGTTTAGTCCTGGTTTAGACCTGGTTTAGTCCTGGTTTAGTCCTGGTTTAGTCCTGGTTTAGACCTGGTTTAGTCCTGGTTTAGTCCTGATTTAGTCCTGATTTAGTCCTGGTTTAGTCCTGGTTTAGTCCTGGTTTAGACCTGGTTTAGACCTGGTTTAGTCCTGGTTTAGTCCTGGTTTAGTCCTGGTTTAGACCTGGTTTAGTCCCGGTTTAGTCCCGGTTTAGACCTGGTTTAGTCCTGGTTTAGTCCTGGTTTAGTCCTTGTTTAGTCCTGGTTTAGACCTGGTTTAGTCCTGGTTTAGTCCTGGTTTAGTCCTGATTTAGTCCTGGTTTAGTACTGGTTTAGTCCTGGTTTAGTCCTGATTTAGTCCTGGTTTAGACCTGGTTTAGTCCTGGTTTAGTCCTAGTTTAGTCCTGGTTTAGTCCTGTTTAGTCCTGGTTTAGTCCTGGTTTAGTCCTGGTTTAGTCCTGTTTAGTCCTGGTTTAGTCCTGGTTTAGTCCTGATTTAGTCCTGGTTTAGTCCTGGTTTAGTCCTGATTTAGTCCTGGTTTAGTCTCTGTATGGTTCTGGTTTAGTCCTGGTTTGGACCTGGTTTAGTCCTGGTTTAGTCCTGATTTAGTCCTAGTTTAGTCCTGGTTTAGTCCTGGTTTAGTCCTGATTTAGTCCTGGTTTAGTCTCTGTATGGTTCTGGTTTAGTCCTGGTTTAGACCTGGTTTAGTCCTAGTTTAGTCCTGATTTAGTCCTGATTTAGTCCTAGTTTAGTCCTGGTTTAGTCCTGGTTTAGTACTGGTTTAGTCCTGGTTTAGTCCTGGTTTAGTCCTGATTTAGTCCTGGTTTAGTCCTGATTTAGTCCTGGTTTAGTACTGGTTTAGTCCTGGTTTAGTCCTGGTTTAGACCTGTTCTAGTCCTGGTTCAGTCCTGGTTTAGTCCTGGTTTAGACCTGGTTTAGTCCTGGTTTAGTCCTGGTTTAGTCCTGGTTTAGTCCTAGTTTAGTCCTGGTTTAGTCCTGGTTTAGTCCTGGTTTAGTTCTGGTTTAGTCTCTGTATGGTCCTGGTTTAGTCCTGGTTTAGTCCTGGTTTAGTTCTGATTTAGTCCTGGATTAGTACTGGTTTAGTCCTGGTTTAGTCCTGGTCTAGTCCTGATTTAGTCCTGGTTTAGTCCTAGTTTAGTCCTGGTTTAGTCCTGGTTTAGTCCTGGTTTAGTTCTGGTTTAGTCTCTGTATGGTCCTGGTTTAGTCCTGGTTTAGTCCTGGTTTAGTCCTGATTTAGTCCTGGATTAGTACTGGTTTAGTCCTGGTTTAGTCCTGATTTAGTCCTGGTTTAGTCCTGGTTTAGTCTCTGTATGGTCCTGGTTTAGTCCTGGTTTAGTCCTGGTTTAGACCTGGTTTAGTCCTGGTTTAGTCCTGATTTAGTCCTGGTTTAGTCCTGGTTTAGTCCTGATTTAGTCCTGGTTTAGTTCTAGTTTAGTCCTGATTTAGTCCTGGTTTAGACCTGGTTTAGTCCTGGTTTAGTCCTGGTTTAGTACTGGTTTAGTCCTGGTTTAGTCCTGGTTTAGTCCTGATTTAATCCTGGTTTAGTCCTGGTTTAGTCCTGGTTTAGTACTGGTTTAGTCCTGGTTTAGTCCTGATTTAGTCCTGGTTTAGTCCTAGTTTAGTCCTGGTTTAGTCCTGGTTTAGTCCTGGTTTAGTCCTGGTTTAGTCTCTGTATGGTCCTGGTTTAGACCTGGTTTAGTCCTGGTTTAGTCCTGGTTTAGTCCTGGTTTAGTCCTGGTTTAGACCTGGTTTAGTCCTGGTTTAGTCCTGGTTTAGTCCTGGTTTAGTCCTGGTTTAGTCCTGGTTTAGACCTGGTTTAGTCCTGGTTTAGTCCTGGTTTAGTCCTGGTTTAGTACTGGTTTAGACCTGGTTTAGTCCTGGTTTAGTCCTGGTTTAGACCTGGTTTAGTCCTGGTTTAGTCCTGGTTTAGTCCTGGTTTAGTACTGGTTTAGTCCTGGTTTAGTCCTGATTTAGTCTCTGTATGGTTCTGGTTTAGTCCTGGTTTAGTCCTGGTTTAGTCCTGGTTTAGACCTGGTTTAGTCCTGGTTTAGTCCTGGTTTAGTCCTGATTTAGTCCTGGTTTAGTCCTGGTTTAGTCCTGGTTTAGACCTGGTTTGGACCTGGTTTAGACCTGGTTTAGTCCTAGTTTAGTCCTGATTTAGTCCTAGTTTAGTTCTGGTTTAGTCCTGATTTAGTCCTGGTTTAGTCCTGGTTTAGTCCTGGTTTAGACCTGTTCTAGTCCTGGTTTAGTCCTGATTTAGTCCTGGTTTAGTCCTGGTTTAGTCCTGGTTTAGTCCTGGTTTAGTCCTGATTTAGTCCTGATTTAGTCCTGGTTTAGTCCTGGTTTAGACCTGTTCTAGTCCTGGTTCAGTCCTGGTTTAGTCCTGGTTTAGACCTGGTTTAGTCCTGGTTTAGTCCTGGTTTAGTCCTGGTTTAGTCCTGGTTTAGTTCTGGTTTAGTCTCTGTATGGTCCTGGTTTAGGCCTGGTTTAGTCCTGGTTTAGTCCTGATTTAGTCCTGGTTTAGTACTGGTTTAGTCCTGGTTTAGTCCTGGTTTAGTCCTGATTTAGTCCTGGTTTAGTCCTAGTTTAGTCCTGGTTTAGTTCTGATTTAGTCCTGGATTAGTACTGGTTTAGTCCTGGTTTAGTCCTGGTCTAGTCCTGATTTAGTCCTGGTTTAGTCCTAGTTTAGTCCTGGTTTAGTCCTGGTTTAGTCCTGGTTTAGTTCTGGTTTAGTCTCTGTATGGTCCTGGTTTAGTCCTGGTTTAGTCCTGGTTTAGTCCTGATTTAGTCCTGGTTTAGTCCTAGTTTAGTCCTGGTTTAGTCCTGGTTTAGTCCTGGTTTAGTCCTGGTTTAGTCTCTGTATGGTCCTGGTTTAGTCCTGGTTTAGTCCTGGTTTAGACCTGGTTTAGTCCTGGTTTAGTCCTGATTTAGTCCTGGTTTAGTCCTGGTTTAGTCCTGATTTAGTCCTGGTTTAGTTCTAGTTTAGTCCTGATTTAGTCCTGGTTTAGACCTGGTTTAGTCCTGGTTTAGTCCTGGTTTAGTACTGGTTTAGTCCTGGTTTAGTCCTGGTTTAGTCCTGATTTAATCCTGGTTTAGTCCTGGTTTAGTCCTGGTTTAGTCCTGATTTAGTCCTGGTTTAGTCCTAGTTTAGTCCTGGTTTAGTCCTGGTTTAGTCCTGGTTTAGTCCTGGTTTAGTACTGGTTTAGACCTGGTTTAGTCCTGGTTTAGTCCTGGTTTAGTCCTGGTTTAGTACTGGTTTAGACCTGGTTTAGTCCTGGTTTAGTCCTGGTTTAGACCTGGTTTAGTCCTGGTTTAGTCCTGGTTTAGTCCTGGTTTAGTACTGGTTTAGTCCTGGTTTAGTCCTGATTTAGTCTCTGTATGGTTCTGGTTTAGTCCTGGTTTAGTCCTGGTTTAGTCCTGGTTTAGACCTGGTTTAGTCCTGGTTTAGTCCTGGTTTAGTCCTGATTTAGTCCTGGTTTAGTCCTGGTTTAGTCCTGGTTTAGACCTGGTTTGGACCTGGTTTAGACCTGGTTTAGTCCTAGTTTAGTCCTGATTTAGTCCTAGTTTAGTACTGGTTTAGTCCTGGTTTAGTCCTGGTTTAGTCTCTGTATGGTCCTGGTTTAGACCTGGTTTAGTCCTGGTTTAGTCCTGGTTTAGTCCTGATTTAGTCCTGGTTTAGTACTGGTTTAGTCCTGGTTTAATCCTGGTTTAGTCCTGGTTTAGTCCTGGTTTAGACCTGGTTTGGACCTGGTTTAGACCTGGTTTAGTCCTGGTTTAGTCCTGGTTTAGACCTGGTTTAGTCCTGGTTTAGTCCTGGTTTAGTCCTGATTTAGTCCTGGTTTAGTCCTGGTTTAGTCCTAGTTTAGTCCTGATTTAGTCCTAGTTTAGTACTGGTTTAGTCCTGGTTTAGTCCTGGTTTAGTCCTGATTTAGTCCTGGTTTAGTACTGGTTTAGTCCTGGTTTAGTCCTGGTTTAGTCCTGATTTAGTCCTGGTTTAGTACTGGTTTAGTCCTGGTTTAGTCCTGGTTTAGTCCTGATTTAGTCCTGGTTTAGTACTGGTTTAGTCCTGATTTAGTCCTGGTTTAGTCCTGGTTTAGACCTGGTTTAGTCCTGGTTTAGTCCTGGTTTAGTCCTGGTTTAGTACTGGTTTAGTCCTGGTTTAATCCTGGTTTAGTCCTGGTTTAGTCCTGGTTTAGACCTGGTTTGGACCTGGTTTAGACCTGGTTTAGTCCTGATTTAGTCCTGGTTTAGACCTGATTTAGTCCTGGTTTAGTCCTGTAACAATAATTGTGACAAGTCGACATTAAATAATTGTATCGTTGTATCATAATAAACGTTTTATCTAGACATTATAGACTCTGGAGCCTGTCCCAGTGACTTTGGGCCTACAATACTACAGTACTACAGTACTACAGTATAACAGTACTACAGTACTACAGTACAACAGTATAACAGTACTACAGTACAACAGTATAACAGTACTACACTACTACAGTACTACAGTACTACAGTACTACAGTATAACAGTACTACAGTACTACAATACTACAGTACTACAGTACTACAGTACTACAGTACTACAGTACAACAGTACTACAATACTACAGTACTGCAGTATAACAGTACTACAGTACAACAGTACTACAATACTACAGTACTACAGTATAACAGTACTACAATACTACAGTACTACAGTACTACAGTACTACAGTACTACAGTACAACAGTACTACAGTACTACAGTACTACAATACTACAGTACTACAGTATAACAGTACTACAGTACTACAGTACTACAATACTACAGTACTACAGTATAACAGTACTACAGTACTACAGTACTACAGTACTACAGTACTACAATACTACAGTACTACAGTATAACAGTACTACAGTACTACAGTACTACAGTACTACAGTACTACAGTACTACAATACTACAGTACTACAGTACTACAGTACTACAGTACTACAGTACTACAGTATAAAAGTATAAAAGTATAACAGTATAACAGTATAACAGTATAACAGTACTACAGTACTACAGTACAACAGTATAACAGTACTACAGTACAACAGTATAACAGTACTACAGTACTACAGTACTACAGTACTACAGTACAACAGTACAACAGTATAACAGTACAACAGTATAACAGTACTACAGTACTACAGTACTACAGTATAACAGTACTACAGTACTACAGTACAACAGTATAACAGTACTACAGTACAACAGTATAACAGTACTACACTACTACAGTACAACAGTACAACAGTACTACAGTACTACAGTACTACAGTACAACAGTATAACAGTACTACACTACTACAGTACTACAGTACTACAGTACTACAGTATAACAGTACTACAGTACAACAGTATAACAGTACTACAGTACTACAGTACTACAGTATAACAGTACTACAGTACTACAGTACAACAGTATAACAGTACTACAGTACAACAGTATAACAGTACTACACTACTACAGTACAACAGTACAACAGTACTACAGTACTACAGTACTACAGTATAACAGTACTACAGTACTACAGTACAACAGTATAACAGTACTACAGTACAACAGTATAACAGTACTACACTACTACAGTACTACAGTACTACAGTACTACAGTATAACAGTACTACAGTACTACAGTACTACAGTACTACAGTATAACAGTACTACAGTACTACAGTACTACAGTACTACAGCCCTGCTCGTACTCACGTCTGTAAATCAATTTGACTCCTTCAAAACAAATAGCTGGGATGGTTGCCGTGGCGATCATTCCTCACATGGAAGTTACAGATCTTATTTTGAAAGTGTCTCCAGGTTTTGTCAGTAGTAAATCTATATTTGTTTCAGTTTGACCTTCTCCTGTGTCAGTCATGTGAGAATACTCTGTGTACAGATGAAGTATGTGAGAATACTCTGTGTACAGATGAAGTATGTGAGAATACTCTGTGTACAGATGAAGTATGTGAGAATACTCTGTGTACAGATGAAGTATGTGAGAATACTCTGTGTACTGATGAAGTATGTGAGAATACTCTGTGTACTGATGAAGTATGTGAGAATACTCTGTGTACAGATGAAGTATGTGAGAATACTCTGTGTACAGATGAAGTATGTGAGAATACTCTGTGTACAGATGAAGTATGTGAGAATACTCTGTGTACTGATGAAGTATGTGAGAATACTCTGTGTACTGATGAAGTATGTGAGAATACTCTGTGTACTGATGAAGTATGTGAGAATACTCTGTGTACTGATGAAGTATGTGAGAATACTCTGTGTACTGATGAAGTATGTGAGAATACTCTGTGTACTGATGAAGTATGTGAGAATACTCTGTGTACAGATGAAGTATGTGAGAATACTCTGTGTACTGATGAAGTATGTGAGAATACTCTGTGTACTGATGAAGTATGTGAGAATACTCTGTGTACTGATGAAGTATGTGAGAATACTCTGTGTACAGATGAAGTATGTGAGAATACTCTGGGCTGGAAACTTGGAGAACGTCATATTTGAAATTTGTGACAGAAACTTAAGATAAATATGTTCAAAACACAGAGTTTGTGGTTAATCCAGAACCTTCTTTGTGTAAAACTCCAAAACAAACAGAAGTGACACTCAAACAGCCTGATATATATATATATATATATATATATATATATATATATATATATATATATATATATATATATATATATATATATATATATATATATATCTCAAATCATTGTATCATAATAATTGTACCCACAGCTGAATGAACGATGCAAGGATGCGACACACACACACACACACACACACACAGGTCAGACACACACACACACACACACTATGTACTATGTAACGTCTCTTGTGGAGCGTCTGCCATGTGCTCATCTCCATGGAGATATCATGGCCTGGAATGTGTCACAGCAATGAGTTAAACGTATCTTCCATTTATTCAATTGCAGGTGTTTTATTGCCCCTGTGAGCGGGGGACGCCTCTCCACAGAGGTGACCTGTAACTTGACCTGTGGGTGTCATCTGCTTGTCTCCATGGAGGTAAATGCCATACTGTGGAAATGATGCATCATCTCCTTGAAGACAAGCAGGTGTTTCAGAAAGTTTAGTGCTGTTTAAAAGTGTGTTTCTTTGTGTTCGGTGTAAACCTGAGACTGAACATCTGCAGAACAGTTCAGTCATTTATAGAAAACAAGTTCACTATTGCTTTTCTTCATAAAACCCTCAGTAATCTTTGGGAGTGGCAGATCCCAACACGACCTCCACACGACCTCCACACGACCTCCGCACGACCTCCGCACGACCTCCACACGACCTCCGCACGACCTCCGCACGACCTCCGCACGACCTCCGCACGACCTCCGCACGACCTCCGCACGACCTCCGCACGACCTCCGCACGACCTCCGCACGACCTCCGCACGACCTGTGTCAATGTCCACCAATGATCATGACCTAAAGCCACTTTTGGGATTCTAAATGTATAATACTCAAATCTATACTTTACTATACTCACTTTTAAAGATGAGAAAATATTGATTGACATACAATATTTAGATGAAAATGTTTGACATAATATCTTTAAATTAAGTCAAAAAAAGTGATTTTTTGAACCTACAGAGTTTAGGGAAAATTAAAAAACTCTAAACCAAATTCATTTTAAATGATAATGTGCTTCACAGGCTCGTGCCACACAGCAGTCATTCTTTAGTCAAGATACTTCTGTAGCCACAGCTGCCCTGGGGCGGACTGACGGAAGCAAGGCTGTCAATCTGCGCCTTCAGTCCCTCTTATCAATCGTTGAATAGAAGACAAGGTGGATGAAGTGACTTGCCTAAAGACACAAGGACAGAACTTGATCAGAGCGAGAATCAACCCTCTGACCTTCTGGTTGCAGGGCTCTGACCACTGAGCCACTGTTGCCAAGTCCAGATGTGTTCATTCATCATAGTTTGATTAAGTTAATATAAACGGGTCATTTTTGTAACTATGGCCACAATAAGAGTTATTCTTTATGCTTCGTGCATCAAAAACACGATTGTATGTGTTGTATATCTTGCTGGTGACAACAGGCTCAGATGACACATGTGAGTGACTGGCACAGACGCCTGGGTCAGACCCCCTGGACACTCCCCCCTCCTCTCTGGACACTCCCCCCTCCTCTCTGGACACTCCCCCCTCCTCTCTGGACACTCCCCCCTCCTCTCTGGACACTCCCCCCTCCTCTCTGGACCCTCCCCCCTCCTCTCTGGACCTCCTCAGAACGACACTGAGCCTATTGTGCCGAGTCCTGCCATCCGTGTCCATCCATCACACACCACACGACACCCGCCCCGGTCAGACCCCCGTCAGGCCCCCGTCAGGCCCCCGTCAGGCCCCCGTCAGACCCGGTCAGACCCACGTCAGACCCCGGTCAGACCCCCGTCAGGCCCCCGTCAGGCCCCCGTTAGGCCCCCCGTCAGGCCCCCCGTCAGGCCCCCGTTAGGCCCCCCGTCAGACCCCCGTTAGGCCCCCGTCAGACCTCTCTCTGTGGGACACTGGGCTGGACTTTAATCCAGAGCCAAGTATATGTGTTGACGACACAAGGTCAAAGCTCAGAACAAAATACTGCAAATATTTGGCTTTCAAGTCAAAACTTTGGTTTGATTCACTGCAACTTTTTTATGAGTTCACAAAGTTCATTTAAGAATTTAAGAAATATCTAACTCATAGATACTTTTATCATACGTTTAGTTCTTGTCTTGTTATCGGGGATTATCCATCCTGTTTATTACATTTACATATGTATTTGAGCTTTAGTGACCAGAGCTGTGGCACTGGCACCTGTACAGTTCAAGTCTAAAGAGTATTTATCCTGTACAGTTCGGGGGCCTTTTAGGCCTTTATTAGTCCTGTTTTAGTCCCCTTTTAGGCCTCAATTAGTCCTGGTTTAATCCCCTTTTAGGCCTCAATTAGTCCTGGTTTAGTCCCCTTTTAGGCCTCATTTAGTCCTACTTTAGTCCCCTTTTAGACGTCAATTAGTCCTGGTTTAGTCCCCTTTTAGACGTCAATTAGTTTTGGTTTAGTCCCCTTTTAGGCCTCAATTAGTCCTGGTTTAATTCCCTTTTAGACCTCAATTAGTCCTGGTTTAGTCCCCTTTTAGGTCTCATTTAGTCCTACTTTAGTCCCCTTTTAGACGTCAATTAGTCCTGGTTTAGTCCCCTTTTAGGCCTCATTTAGTCCTACTTTAGTCCCCTTTTAGACGTCAATTAGTCCTGGTTTAGTCCCCTTTTAGGCCTCAATTAGTCTTGGTTTAGTCCCCTTTAAGGCCTCAATTAGTCCTGGTTTAGTCCCCTTTTAGGCCTCAATTAGTCCTGTTTTAGTCCCCTTTTAGGCCTCAATTAGTCCTGGTTTAGTCCCCTTTTAGGCCTCAATTAGTCCTGTTTTAGTCCCCTTTTAGGCCTCAATTAGTCCTGGTTTAATTCCCTTTTAGACCTCAATTAGTCCTGGTTTAGTCCCCTTTTAGACCTCAATTAGTCCTGGTTTAGTCCCCTTTTACACCTCAATTAGTCCTGGTTTAATTCCCTTTTAGACCTCAATTAGTCCTGGTTTAGTCCCCTTTTAGGCCTCATTTAGTCCTACTTTAGTCCCCTTTTAGACGTCAATTAGTCCTGGTTTAGTCCCCTTTTAGGCCTCAATTAGTCTTGGTTTAGTCCCCTTTTAGGCCTCAATTAGTCTTGGTTTAGTCCCCTTTTAGGCCTCAATTAGTCTTGGTTTAGTCCCCTTTTAGGCCTCAATTAGTCCTTGTTTAGTCCCCTTTTAGGCCTCAATTAGTCCTGGTTTAGTCCCCTTTTAGGCCTCAATTAGTCCTGGTTTAGTCCCCTTTTAGGCCTCAATTAGTCCTGGTTTAGTCCCCTTTTACACCTCAATTAGTCCTGGTTTAATTCCCTTTTAGACCTCAATTAGTCCTGGTTTAGTCCCCTTTTAGGCCTCAATTAGTCTTGGTTTAGTCCCCTTTTAGGCCTCAATTAGTCCTGGTTTAGTCCCCTTTTAGGCCTCAATTAGTCCTGGTTTAGTCCCCTTTTAGGCCTCATTTAGTCCTACTTTAGTCCCCTTTTAGACGTCAATTAGTCCTGGTTTAGTCCCCTTTTAGGCCTCAATTAGTCTTGGTTTAGTCCCCTTTTAGGCCTCAATTAGTCCTGGTTTAGTCCCCTTTTAGGCCTCAATTAGTCCTTGTTTAGTCCCCTTTTAGGCCTCAATTAGTCCTGGTTTAGTCCCCTTTTAGGCCTCAATTAGTCCTTGTTTAGTCCCCTTTTAGGCCTCAATTAGTCCTTGTTTAGTCCCCTTTTAGGCCTCAATTAGTCCTGGTTTAGTCCCCTTTTAGACCTCAATTTGTCCTGGTTTAGTCCCCTTTTCTACGTCAATTAGTCTTGGTTTAGTCCCCTTTTAGGCCTCAATTAGTCCTGGTTTAGTCTTATTTGATCCTGTTTGTAAGTCCTGGTTCAATCCAGTTATAGACCAGGAAATGCTCCACTGTCGTCTTGTTTTTTATTGCTATTTTGGTCCCGGTGTTTAATATGTGTTTAGTCCCTTTAGTCCTTCTTAGTCCCTTTAGTCCTTCAGTCACATTTACAACTGAAGTCACTTCCATCTATTTGTGAGACGTGTCCTGGAAAGATTAGCGCTGCGGCTAAAGCTAAGGTCAGGGCGGAGTCAAGATGACCGGAATGTTCTGCTGCAGATTGTGATTGCACAGTAACAGGGGCCAGCGCCAGGGGCCAGCGCCAGGGGCCAGCGCCAACAACAGGGGACTTCCTCCCCTGCGTGCTTCACATTTGTGTCAGGGCCCTCACCCAGCGGGCCCTCACCCAGCGGGCCCTCACCCAGCGGGCCCAGCGGGGGCCCTAACCCAGCGGGAGCCCTCACCCAGCGGGCCCTCACCCAGCGGGCCCTCACCCAGCGGGCCCTCACCCAGCGGGCCCAGCGGGGGCCCTCACCCAGCGGGAGCCCTCACCCAGCGGGCCCTCACCCAGCGGGCCCTCACCCAGCGGGCCCTCACCCAGCGGGGGCCCTCACCCAGCGGACCCTCACCCAGCGTGGGCCCTCACCCAGCGGGGGCCCTCACCCAGCGGGCCCTCACCCAGCGGGCCCTCACCCAGCGGGCCCTCACCCAGTGAGCCCTCACCCAGCGGGCCCTCACCCAGTGAGCCCTCACCCAGCGGGCCCTCACCCAGTGGGCCCTCACCCAGTGGGCCGGGGCCGACATACCAAACATACCAATGTTTATAATGAACCACCATGAAATGTGTAGAAATATGAATAATAGTTGGATTATGATGTCATAATGTATATGATCACCAGTCTGCCTCAGGGCAGCTGTGGCCACAGAAGTAGAGTCTGGCTGAGGAGTGATTGTGTGATAGTGAAGCAACTGAGAAAATAGTTCTTACAGAAATGGGGCACATTTTGCTTTTACGCAAAAATATTCTGATTTGGCCTCAAACTCAAAGTTTGTTCTCTCACTTTGTTTCTGTGTAAATGGGCGTGGTCGAGGTCAGAGACGCCCTGCTCCCACCAGTCTGCCTCAGGGCAGATGTGGCAATATAAAGTGAATGTTCTGCTTATTCCAGAAGTCACATGATCCTTCCTCTGGTTGTTTTAGTGAACTCAGAGCTCCGCCTCCAAAGGAAACACCTTCTCCACAGACTAAAAGGGCGTGTCCAGGTCCACAGACTAAAAGGGCGTGTCCAGGTCCACAGACTAAAAGGGCGTGTCCAGGTCCACAGACTAAAAGGGCGTGTCCAGGTCCACAGACTAAAAGGGCGTGTCCGGGTCCACAGACTAAAAGGGCGTGTCCAGGTGCATTGATGGTCACATGATCATGGGACATTTTACACATGAATCTATTTTAGAACATGTTTTAGCGGCGAGACTTTTCCCTCGTTCTCCTGCTGGACAGGAAGTGTGGGCGGGGCAAAAAGAGGGAAAGTGGGCGGGTCAATAACAATGTGGCGTGTCCTGGAAGTGTCGTAAAAACACTACAAAAAACCCTGTACTAGATCTAAGTGCAGTAAATTTTTATACTAGTTTAACAGACGAAACCATCAGTACATACAGTACATACAGTACATACAGTACATACAGTACATACAGTACATACAGTACATACAGTACATACAGTACATACTATGAAAGTACTTTTGAAATCCCAATGTTGTGACCCAGTACAGACTTGCCCCGAACAACTTCTTGTCATTGCTGCGGCGTGACTCCTGGTGAAGTGACAGCTGTCTGCCCCCCTACTGTCCCCCCACTGTCCCCCTACTGTCCCCCTAGTGCACCCCTACTGCCCCCCTAGTGCCCCCCCAGTGGCCCCTACTGTCCCCCTACTGTCCCCCTAGTGCACCCCTACTGCCCCCCTAGTGCCCCCCCAGTGCCCCCTACTGTCCCCCTAGTGTGTCCCCCCTGAGCCTGGAGACTGATGTGTCCCCCCGGAGCCCTGAGACTGATGTGTCCCCCCGGAGCCCTGAGACTGATGTGTCCCCCCGGAGCCCTGAGACTGATGTGTCCCCCCGGAGCCTGGAGACTGATGTGTCCCCCCGGAGCCTGGAGACTGATGTGTCCCCCCGGAGCCTGGAGACTGATGTGTCCCCCCGGAGCCTGGAGACTGATGTGTCCCCCCGGAGCCTGGAGCCTGGTGGTGGTAGATGTGGAGAGAAGGTTGAGGATGAGGGGAATGCAGAGGAGGAGGAGGGGAGGTGGTGGGTCGCAGTACGGTTTGAAGCGGTCGAGCCTTCAGCCTGAGGCGTAAATGTGACCACCTGGTGCTGATTGGAGTGGGAGGAGTCACTGAGAGCGTTGATTGGGGACAAGGAGCAGGTGGGAGGGCCATGGTGCAGACGTCCCCTGACCTTTCACCCTCCTTCTGTCCTTCCACCCTCCTTCTGTCCTTCCACCCTCCTTCTGTCCTTTCACCCTCCTTCTGTCCTTCCACCCTCCTTCTGTCCTTTCACCCTCCTTCTGTCCTTTCACCCTCCTTCTGTCCTTCCACCCTCCTTCTGACCTTTCACCCTCCTTCTGTCCTTCCACCCTCCTTCTGTCCTTTCACCCTCCTTCTGTCCTTTCACCCTCCTTCTGTCCTTTCACCTTCCTTCAGTCCTTTCACCCTCCTTCAGTCCTTTCACCCTCCTTCTGTCCTTTCACCCTCCTTCTGTCCTTTCACCCTCCTTCTGTCCTCCCACCCTCCTTCTGTCCTTTCACCCTCCTTCTGTCCTTTCACCCTCCTTCTGTCCTTTCACCCTCCTTCAGTCCTTTCACCCTCCTTCTGTCCTTTCACCCTCCTTCTGACCTTTCACCCTCTTTCTGTCCTTTCACCCTCCTTCTGTCCTTCCACCCTCCTTCTGTCCTTTTACCCTCCTTCTGTCCTTCCACCCTCCTTCTGTCCTTTCACCCTCCTTCTGTCCTTCCACCCTCCTTCTGTCCTTTCACCCTCCTTCAGTCCTTTCACCCTCCTTCTGTCCTTTCACCCTCCTTCTGACCTTTCACCCTCTTTCTGTCCTTTCACCCTCCTTCTGTCCTTCCACCCTCCTTCTGTCCTTTTACCCTCCTTCTGTCCTTCCACCCTCCTTCTGTCCTTTCACCCTCCTTCTGTCCTTCCACCCTCCTTCTGTCCTTCCACCCTCCTTCTGTCCTTTCACCCTCCTTCTGTCCTTCCACCCTCCTTCTGTCCTTTCACCCTCCTTCTGTCCTTTCACCCTCCTTCTGTCCTTTCACCCTCCTTCAGTCCTTTCACCCTCCTTCTGTCCTTTCACCCTCCTTCTGTCCTTTCACCCTCCTTCTGTCCTTTCACCCTCCTTCTGCCTTCTGTCCTTTCACCCTCCTTCTGTCCTTTCACCCTCCTTCAGTCCTTTCACCCTCCTTCAGTCCTTTATCCCTCCTTCTGTCCTTTCACCCTCCTTCTGTCCTTTCACCCTCCTTCAGTCCTTTATCCCTCCTTCTGTCCTTTCACCCTCCTTCTGTCCTTTCACCCTCCTTCAGTCCTTTCACCCTCCTTCTGTCCTTCCACCCTCCTTCTGTCCTTTCACCCTCCTTCTGTCCTTTCACCCTCCTTCTGTCCTTTCACCCTCCTTCTGTCCTTCCACCCTCCTTCTGTCCTTTCACCCTCCTTCTGTCCTTTCACCCTCCTTCTGTCCTTTCACCCTCCTTCAGTCCTTTCACCCCCCTTCAGTCCTTTATTCCTCCTTCTGTCCTTTCACCCTCCTTCTGTCCTTTCACCCTCCTTCAGTCCTTTATCCCTCCTTCTGTCCTTTCACCCTCCTTCTGTCCTTTCACCCTCCTTCAGTCCTTTCACCCTCCTTCTGTCCTTCCACCCTCCTTCTGTCCTTTCACCCTCCTTCTGTCCTTTCACCCTCCTTCTGTCCTTTCACCCTCCTTCAGTCCTTTCTCCCTCCTTCAGTCCTTTATCCCTCCTTCTGTCCTTTCACCCTCCTTCTGTCCTTTCACCCTCCTTCTGTCCTTCCACCCTCCTTCTGTCCTTTCACCCTCCTTCTGTCCTTTCACCCTCCTTCTGTCCTTTCACCCTCCTTCTTTGGCCGGGAAAAACTGCATAACCTCTTTGGGAAAAGCGCAGAAACCTGGGAGAGTCCACGGTGAAGTGAGGGATCACAGGTGGACAGGCCACGCCCGCTTGAGTGCGATGATGGCGCTGAGGAGAGGGTGGCCTTGACGTAGATGGGTGGAGTTAGGTCTTCCAGGCTGAATTTACGCAGGCTTCATATCTCCAACATATTTGGTAACGATCTTTTTAAAAAATAATCTGAAAGATCCTAAAATGTGAGAAAGTGAAATAAACTCTCTAAACCACCAATAATTCCACTGAGATGAGGAGCAGAAGTCCTGTTTGCAGTGCGGCGTCATTAGGATTAGCTCGTTAGGAGTAGCTCGTTAGGAGTAGCTTGTTAGGATTAGCTCGTTAGGAGTAGCTCGTTAGGAGTAGCTTGTTAGGATTAGCTCGTTAGGAGTAGCTCGTTAGGAGTAGCTCGTTAGGATTAGCTCATTAGGAGTAGCTCGTTAGGAGTAGCTCATTAGGAGTAGCTCGTTAGGAGTAGCTCGTTTGATCCTGGGTTTTCTTCCACAGCTACAGAAGTACACAAGGGCGTGGCACACAGGTATTTCATGTACTGATCAGGACAACTGTATTTGAAGTAATTTGTCAGTTTAATTATTATTATTACATTTTAACAAATGATTTGATTTTAAGATTTCTGAATGAAAAATCACTATGGCTGAATTTTGAATTTCTTCTCAATATGAAATATTGTGACAAAATGTGTTTAAAGACTCAAAGATGGTGTCACCTGCTCGTCTCCATGGAGATGCAGCAGCAGCAGCAGCACCAGCACCGGCAGCACCAGCAGCACCAGCAGCAGCAGCAGCACCAGCAGCACCAGCAGCACCAGCAGCACCAGCAGCAGCAGCAGCAGCAGCAGCAGCAGCAGCAGCAGCAGCAGCAGCACCAGCAGCACCAGCAGCAGCAGCAGCAGCAGCACCAGCAGCAGCAGCAGCAGCAGCACCAGCACCAGCAGCACCAGCAGCACCAGCAGCAGCAGCAGCACCAGCAGCACCAGCAGCACCAGCAGCACCAGCACCAGCAGCAGCAGCAGCAGCAGCACCAGCACCAGCACCAGCACCAGCAGCAGCAGCAGCAGCAGCAGCAGCAGCACCAGCAGCACCAGCAGCAGCAGCAGCACCAGCAGCACCAGCACCAGCAGCAGCAGCAGCACCAGCAGCAGCAGCAGCAGCAGCAGCAGCAGCACCAGCACCAGCAGCACCAGCAGCACCAGCAGCAGCAGCAGCACCAGCAGCACCAGCAGCACCAGCAGCACCAGCACCAGCAGCAGCAGCAGCAGCAGCAGCAGCAGCACCAGCACCAGCAGCAGCAGCAGCAGCAGCAGCACCAGCAGCAGCACCAGCACCAGCACCAGCAGCAGCAGCAGCACCAGCAGCACCAGCAGCACCAGCAGCAGCAGCAGCAGCAGCAGCACCAGCAGCAGCAGCAGCACCAGCAGCACCAGCAGCAGCAGCAGCACCAGCAGCAGCAGCAGCAGCAGCAGCAGCAGCAGTAAAACTCGTGTGGATGAGCCACAACAGCTAAACGCGAGCTCAGGTTTCTCCTGAACTGGGTCTAATTTTAACCCCGTGATCCTCGGGGTTTAAATGCCAGTCCAGACGATCCGGAGCAGTTGTTCTGCTCACGTCCACTTCACACGACACCAGGAGCTGCAGCGCTGCTCTTGCTCCGGCTTTTCAACTAAACTCTTTATTCCGTCGCACCAGAGTTTGACAATCATGGAGCTTTTCGAGACCAATCCGTATTTCTTCCCCGACCAGCGATTTTACGAAGGGAACGATAACTTCTACCAATCCAGACTTCCAGGTAGGAATGGTGCATTGTGGGAATATGTGTGCTTTTTTTGACAATACCAACGATGTGTGACCAGTTTCAGAAACAAACTTATTTCGAGTTTTTGGGTGAGTTTCTATTAGTTTTACATTAAATCTAGTTGTTTCTGAAATGATCCCGTTGATTTTTAAGCATTATTATTGCTGATTAAGCCTGAAATTCTGAAATCTGGCGACACAAATCATCTTTTTTATTAGATTAATGTGTTTGTATGTCGGCCCCGACATAAACTAAACTGAACCCAACCTAAACTGAATGATGGAAGCTAAAAGGTTCAAGCTAGAAGCGAATGTGGTGAACTCTTTAATGGTGAAAAGAACAGAAAAGTCCTGACATCCACCTCTGGTTCCAGGGGGCTACGACCAGACCGGCTTCCAGGATCGGAGCGCTATGATGGGCTTGTGTGGTCCGAGCGGCGTGTCCCAGGTGGTGGAGGACAAGCCGTCTCCAAACAGCAGCCTGTCGCCTCCTCATTCCGACAGCAACGCGCCTCACTGCCCGGGACAGTGCCTGCCCTGGGCCTGCAAGCTCTGCAAGCGCAAAACCGTCACCATGGACCGGCGCCGAGCGGCCACTTTGAGGGAGAAACGCCGCCTGAAGAAAGTGAATGAAGCGTTCGATGCTTTGAAGAGGAGTACGCTGATGAACCCCAACCAGCGGCTGCCCAAGGTGGAGATTTTGAGAAGCGCCATCCAGTACATTGAGCGGTTGCAGGCGCTTGTGTCATCCCTGAACCAGCAGGAAAATGAGGCGGGGCAGCAAGGAATCCACTACAGACAAAGCCAAGCGCAGCCCAGAGTAAGTACAGGACACGA